>NC_039285.1:11007497-11313050 GCF_003368295.1 Carassius auratus
TGTTTTTTTTTTAAAGTGTTTGTTTTCTGTTTTTCCCTGTGTTTCCCATAGATCCCCTCTCTGCCAAGTTCACTGTCCTAGCCCGCAAGGACCTTTCCCTGTTGGAGTATGTGGTTGAGTTCAGCCAGCATACTGTTTAAACGGTGCTTGACAATGCTGAGCTGAACTCCCTGGATCCAGGCAAATTACCACTGTCTCAACGATCTCCCACACACCACCGGACTAAGCTGGAGAGAAGCTAGCATCCGGTGTCTGGAGAGAGTCTATCTTTGACCCAGAACACAGCCAGATCCAGAGCCCAGTCCACTATCTCCCCGCTGCGTGGAGCTTAAAGAGCAGGTGATATGGGTTTTTGAAAAGATCTCTTTTGCTGTTTATAATGTAGTTATCCTTACATGAAAACAATCTTCAAAGATGTTAATCAAAAATGCATTTTAAATAAAGATATTGTCTATCAAAAGAGTGAGTTGACTCTGAGTCACCTTAACGAGTCATTATATTTTCTAATCTTTTGCCTGTTACTGGAGAATGTCACTGGGTGACACATTTGCATAATCCCCGCCTGCCTCCAAAATACAAACAGTCTGACCTGCCCACAAACACATTACACTATTAGTCTGTTTACATAATTTTGAGAAGATGCTTTGTTCAAGGATACTATAGAAATATGATTCAATCCAAATTGTAATCTTCTTAATTTGGACCAACAAGCTCTCCGAACCACAACCTGTAAGACGTACGATTGATAAGTTACGTGTACATCTTCAAATGAGTGCTCAAAATATCAGATTTTTGTGCTAATATGTGATGTATACCTAGTGTAGCTTTAGGTTTCCAGGTAAAGCATACAGGTGCATCTCAATAAATTAAATTTATTTTAATTAAATAATGTTGTGGAAAAGTTAATTTATTTCAGTAATTCTGCTCAAATTGTGAAACCCGTGTATGAAATAAATTAAATGCACACAGACTGAAGTAGTTTAAGTCTTTGGTTATTTTAATTGTGATGATTTTGGCGCACATTTAACAACAACCCACCAATTCACCTCTCAACAAATTGGAATACTTCATAAGACCAATAATAATGATAATAATAAAAAAATGTTTGTGAATTGGTGGACTTCTGGAAAGTACGTTCATTTACTGTACATGTACTCAATACTTGGTAGGGGTACCTTTTTCTTTAATTACTGCCAGGTTTCTGTCGGTGCATTTACATGGACACTTTTGCTTCCATCGGAATTAATTCATTCTGATTGACGAATCCGAACGTAGTGTTTACATGAACGCTAAATAAAGTGATTGGGTTGATATGCGTGATTATGTCACAAGATTATGTCTTTTCTGATCGTATTTACTCTTTTGACATGTGCACACTGCATGAATATACAGAGTTTACAGCTGCTGTCGCATACTGTTTTAAAAGCACACATGATATTTATCTACTTCTGGTCCTAATTAGACGTTGACCAGCACATGAACTGTTGTGCTGCTTAACGTTACTTAAAAAAAAAAAAAAGCACTTGTAATAGTGCCCCTTCCTGCACCCAAAACTAGTCATCTGTTGATGAGAGTCCAAAACAAGGAATGGTGGGACCTGGGACTGTTCCACTTCACAAACGTTAAATGAAAGGGGAGTTTTATAATGACAGGACACTTATTCATGACACTTTTTTTTCGGCTGGATGAACACCTCGTACCACACGTCATACGTCATTACACTAGTTCTACGTCACCGCGCATGCTTAGTACTTTCCGGTTTCGATTTTCGATCTGATAAAGTAAACACGTCACAAACAAAACAAAAACAAGGTCCCACTTTATATTAAGTGGCCTTAAATACTATGTACTTACATAAAAATATAAGTACAATGTACTTATTGTGTTCATATTGTATTGTAAAACACTTGCTGCTATTGAGGTGGGATAGGGGTAAGGTTAGGGAGAGGGTTGGAGGTATGGGTAAGTTTAAGGGTGGGTTAAGGTGTAAAGTATGGGTCAACAGTGTAATTATACATGTAATTACAGAAATTAAATACAGATGTAATTACATGTCGTTTTTTTTTAATGTAAGTACAATGTAAAATGATGTTTGTACACAATAAGTACAAAATTATACTAAATTATTAATGTAAAATGATGTTTGTACACAATAAGTACAAAATTGTACTAAATTATTAATTAAAATGTAAGTACATAGTAGTTAAGGCCACTTAATATAAAGTGGGTCCAAAAACAAAATACACGTCCTCTTGCTCAGATTACAAAAGGAATAAACCACCCCTTACAATCCAATCGAAATTTTAGTCGGATCTTGCCAATTAAATCCGACTGACATGTTTACATGTGACTTTTTTATTCTGATTGTGATTCTAGTCCTATTACAATCGGATTAGTAGTGTCCATGTAAACGCATTGTTTTATGTGAAGGTGTTTTGTCAATGGTAGCACTGGCTAACTGGCTCAAGTACTCCTCTCTGTGCCAATCACAACAGGCTTGGCAAGCTGTCCAATCAGAGCAGAGTAGGCTTATGGAAAGGAGGGGTTTTCTCTGAACTTGCTGGAAACTAATTTGGAATCAGTTTGGAATCATTGGCAAACGACTCTAATATTAAATGTATATTCTGAGAAAATGAAACCTGTTATTGGGGACTCCAACACAATATTAGGACACTTTAAAATACCATATGACCTGCTCTTTAAGCCCAAGCCAACCGATGACGGACAGCCAGAGCCCACTGCGACCGTCAAGCAATCACCTGAGAGAGCAACAATGCTGGGAATTGCCTCAGAGCTCGAGTCTGTGACGTCAGAGCAGGTGCGAGAGTTGGCTACAGAGCTGGCCACAGGGGAGAGTCTAATGGACAGTGAGTGCGCAGAGAAGAGCTCCGCCTCCTGCATCATGGCTGAAGGTGAGCAATTAATGGATCTGGGAATGTGAAAGGCTGAAAGGGCTCTTGTTCTTGAGTTTAGCCCAGATAAATTTCCTGCTTCTATGTCTAGCCAAGAGAAGGCTCCTGTTCCCATATCCAGCCCTGAGAGAGTTCCTGGTCCTAAGTTAAGCCCGGAGGCTCACAAATGCCTGCCCAACCACCCTCTCCTCAACTGCTGTTGCCTGGCAGCCCTTCTGCTCGCCCTCAGCCCACCATTGATACGGTGTGTGCTTCTTGGGTCTGCCATCCTCCATCGTCACAATGGCTGCAGAATCCATAGTCTCCAACTCTAGCCTCTGAGACCCAGGCTCTGCCACGGCCTGTTTACCCAACGCCTCCACCATGGCTCCTAGCTCCCTTCTCTCTGCCGTGGCCCATCAGTACATTGGCTCCACCAGGTTCCCTTGTCCCTCTGGCTCCACCTTGGTCTGTCGTCGACTATCCATCGCCACGTGACTCCACCTCAGGCTCTTTCTGACTCGGCTCCTTCTCGATCCTCTGTCGCTCCGGCTCCACTGCAGCCTTCTGGATCCCTGCCTGCACGTTGGTCGCGGTGCCATCTGCTCCCTCTGGATCCTCCTCATCACCCTGGCTCATCGGCACTCTGCCTCTGGCACCTCCACCACCTGCTCCGCCGCAATCATCATCACTTCCTCCTCCATGGCTTCTCCCTCTGGCTCCTCCACCACCTGCTCTGCCGCAATCATCAGCCCTTCCTCCTCCATGGCTCCCCCCTCTGTCTGCTCCACTGTGGGTCATCATTGTGGCTGTGGCCTGGGTCCCACTTAGCGCCACATGATCCAAGTCCCTCCTGTCATCTCCCTGGCTACACCCTCCATCTGATCCACCCTCGCTCCTCCGGTTTCCTCATTGGCTCCTCCCTCCGTCGTCACCTCCCTCAACTCTTTCTGTCGGCCCCCTCCTCGATGTCCACCCTCTTCCTGAGCCTCCTCCCAAGTTCCCACCCGTCCATCCCTATGTTGTTCCTATGGTGCGAGGATCACCTTCCTAGGTGGGGGCGAATATGGACTGTATGTATGTTTGGGTTTTCCCTTGTGTGTCACACATACTGTACATAATTTTTTTTTCCAGTTCCTGTAACCTTTGTGTGTTCATAGTTTCCAGGTGTCTTATTATTAGTTCATCTTCCTCACCTGTCTGCCCCTCGTTATCTGCCCTATTTGAGTTCTAACCTGTTCCATTCTCCTTTGTTTGTTGTCAACTCAAGCCTCAACTCTGTGCTATGTGTGTGTCTCCTGGCTACCCTGTGTATTCCCCTTGGAATATAAAGACTGTTTACTACTTCTTCTACTTGTTCCTCGCTCCAACACAGTAGATGATTGTGACACTAGCCACCCTAGTAAGCCGAGTTTTTGGTCCTCTGTGTTTCTAAAACCCTGTGTACGGCAGTGCTAATTGGATGTGATACATGTGATGGTGCTTATACCTCAGGACCCTCTCAAACTCTGCTCTCTCTCGTCCAGCTTCAATGGACAGCAAGTGCTCCTTATGAGTCACTTGCTCCAAACGAGTAGCCTTTAGCTTCTCTTCCACTTCCAGCTTTCTCAAAGTCTGCTCTTTCTCTTTTCTTCTCCATTCCCTTCCAGCCGCTTCTTGGTTCCTCCGTGCCCTGATCTCATCCTGTCAGTTCAGAGAAAAACTCATTTATTTGAATCCAGAAATTAATAGATTTCTCTGCCCATGTATTAATTGCCATAAACAAATAAGCTTTATTAAATTTGTAATATAAATCTATTACACCATCATGGGTATACAAGAGGATACATCTCATTATATGCATAAGTAAAGTTTTATGAGGAGAATTTACCTGCTCAGCTTTATGGTCTCTGTCCCTTTCTTGAAGAGCTCTCAGTCGCGCCACTTCCTTCTCTTTGTCTTTCTTTATTCGTATCTGCTCAGCTTCATACTCTGCCTCTCGTTCCTAGAGTGCATCAAACACATCTGGGATTAAGGGGGATTTTCAGCTTTGATGGGAAAAGTTTATGTTGGTTAGGGCAAGGCAAGGCAAGGCAAGTTTATTAATATAGCACATTTCGTACACAATGGTAATTCAAAGTGCTTTACATAAAAGAAAGTAAAATAATCGGGAAGAAAAATAATAAAACATTTAAAAACAGTTAGAAAATGATTTTACAAAATAAAACAATAATAAAACATAAAACAGTGAAAATATAGTGCAATCAGTTCGGACATTGCACAGGGCTCATTCAACAAATGCACACCTAAAAAGATGCGTTTTGAGTCTAGATTTAAATGTGACTAGTGTTTTAGCACATCTGATCTCTTCTGGAAGCTGATTCCAACTGCGGGCAGCATAGTAACTAAAGGCAGACTCCCCTTGTTTTGTGTGAACCCTTGGTATTTCTAACTCACTTGATCCTAATGATCTGAGTGCTCTGTTAGGGTGTACTCACACTGCCAGTTTGAACCGTGCCCGAGTGCGTTTGACCACCAAAGCGCGGTTCGTTTGACTAGTGTGAGTGCTCCGAATCGTGCCCGGGTGCGGCTCAATTGGATGGCCAGGGCACGGTTCAGTTGGACTCGGGCACGGTTCACATGCAGTGTGAGCGCTAACCGTGCCGGAGCACGGAAAAGGACGCTTTGCGTCACGGTTTTGCGACGCTCCAAAACCAACATGGCAGGGAAAGGGTCGCTTTGGTCTACGGCAGAGGTGCAAAACGCATAAAAACCAAAAACTGCAAAGTCTTTGCTGCACTTGAGCTGGTACCTTGCAAACATCCTCATACAAGCAGCACGATTACGTGAAAATTTTCGCGCCACTAAGGCGACACATCTGTTTAACAACAGGCTGTGGACCAAACAACACAAAATTTTCCACAAAGAAAACAGAGTGATGCACTCCATTGTGCTCAGAGAGCGCCGCTCTTCCTGTTTATCCCGAAACCGTCGCACCACATTGACGTAAGCGTGCTCCGGCACGAATGCTGAAATCCTATATGTGACTGCAGGCCAGAGGGGGAGTGGGGAGGGGGGACAATCGTACTCGGGCCCGGTTCATGGCAACCGTGCCTAGTGTGAGTACACCCTAAGGTTTATATTCAGTGAACATATCTGCAATATATTTCGGTCCTAGGTCATTTAGTGACTTATATACGAGTAAAAGTACTTTAAAATCAATCCTAAATGTAACTGGAAGCCAGTGTAAGGACCTGAGGACTGGTGTGATATGCTCAGATTTTCTGGTTCTAGTCAGAATCCTGGCAGCAGCGTTCTGGATGAGCTGCAGCTGTCTAATGCTCTTTTTGGGAAGGCCAGTGAGGAGCCCATTACAATAGTCCACCCTGCTGGTGATAAAGGCATGTACTAGTTTCTCCAAGTCTTGGCTGGAAACAAAACATCTAATTCTTGCAATGTTTTTTAAATGATAGTATGCTGATTTAGTTACTGCTTTGACATGACTACTGAAACTAAGGTCTGTCTCCAGAATCACACCAAGATTCCTGACTTGATTTTTAGTTGTTTGACCCCTAGAGTCAAGGTATGCATTCACCTTGAACACTTCATCTTTGTTTCCAAATGCAATGACTTCAGTTTTTTCCTTGTTTAACTGAAGAAAGTTCTGGCACATCCAATTATTAATTTCATCAATGCATTGGCAGAGGGAGTCAATGGGGCTGTAGTCATTTGGAGATAAGGCTAGGTAAATCTGGGTATCATCAGCATAGCTGTGATAGGCAAGCAGTCAAGCACACTTTTGAAAAAAGATGTGGGAAGTGTGTCAAGACAACAGGTTGATGATTTTAGTTGCTGCACTATGTCTTCCAGAATTGTGCGATCAATTTTTTCAAAAATAGACATAGTATCTTTTTGATATTTTGGCCGAATTTGTCTGACCTCTGCATTACTTGAGGATGTGCTAATCGCCTTCCTGATATTTATGATCTTCTCAGAAAAGAAAGAAGCAAACTCATTGCATTTGCTGTCTGATAGCATATCAGTGGGAATCTGACTTGGGGGGTTTGTCAGTCTCTCAACAGTGGCAAAAAGAGTACGAGTGTTATTTAAGTTACTGTTTATAAGGTTTGAGAAGAAGTTCTGTCTAGCTGTGGCTAGTTTCACATTAAAAGCATGAAGGATGTCTTTATAGATGCTATAGTGAATTTCAAGTTTCGTCTTCCTCCACATCCGCTCGGCTTTTCTGCATTGTCTTTTCATAGTCTGAACTGCTGTTGATCTTCTCCAAACTGATTTCTGTCTGTTTGTTTTCTTACTGACTATTATTGGTGCAATATCATCAATAACATTCTTAACTTTTGAGTTGAAGGAATCAAGGAGAATATCAACAGAGTCTGCAGAAATGCTTGGTGTTAAAGATATAGCCTCCATAAATAGTACACTTGTGTTCTCATTTATGCATCTTCTTCTGACAGAGACAGATCTAGATTCAGTGGTAGCAGAGATCAATATATCAAAGAAAATACAGAAGTGATCAGATAGTGCTACATCCTTAATAACAATGGATGAAATGTTTAGACCCCTACTGATGATTAGATCCAGAGTGTGTCTACCTTTGTGTGTGGCTCCATGCACATGCTGAATCAGGTCAAAGGTGTTTAGAACCGCTATCATTTCTTTTGTAGTTTTGTTTTCTGCATTATCTATGTGAATATTAAAATCCCCTGCAATTGCAAAACAGTCAAACTCTCAGGAAATTATTGATAACATTTCTGTGACCTCTTCAACAAAGGCTGGAGAGTATTTTGGAGGCCTGTAAATAATAATAAACAGAATGTGTGGATCACCTTTCAGCACAATCGCTAGATATTCAAAAGACAAGTACTGACCAAATGACACTTGCCTGCATTGATAGACATCTTTAAATAGAGCAGCTACATTTAAGTTCATCTGCTTATGTTTTCAGGCATTTGAAACTTTTAAATTAATTTTGCTTGTCTCCACATCTTCATCTGATTAATCCAACATTGTTCACATTAATCAGTAGATCAGAATGTGGTTCAGTGGCCCACTTAATTAAAGTTACCACAAAACTAATAGTTTGGGAAATGCAACTGCAAAATAACCATTCTGTCATGTATATTTTAACAAATACATAACAAGTAATCATTTTATTCCACGCCTGTAACAGATCCACTTTGCTCTCGAGAGTCGCTTTTTCACTATCACTGACAAACGATGCCAGATGCAGTGTATTTTAATCAGAACTATCTGTGCAAGTAAAGAATTATCAGTTCCTTTGTGTTGAAGAGTTTATCTTTAAACACTATTTCTGAATAATTATTTCTAAAGTAAATTTTTAAATGACCATTTTTTTTAGAAGGCCTACTATGGTTTTTGTTTCTTAAAGTGGGGGGGGGTTGGGGGTGAAATGCTATTTCATGCATTTTGAGTTTTTTACACTGTTAAAGAGTTGGATTCCCATGCTAAACATTGACAAAGTTTCAAAAATTAAGTTGTACGTTTGAAGGAGTATTTTTGTTCCAAAAAAACCTCTTCCGGTTTGTCACAAGTTTCGGAAAGTTTTTTTCGAGTATGGCTCTGTGTGACGTTAGATGGAGCGGAATTTCCTTATATGGGTCCTAATATCCCGTATAGCGAGGCTGAGCACAAACATTTCACTGATCAGAGCGATTCACTGATCAGAGCGAGAGCGTCGCGAAAAGTCACAAAAGAAGTGTGTTTTTGGTTGCCAGGGCAAGACAACCCTGCACAGATTACCTAAAGAGAAACAGCATTAAGGGACCAGTGGATGGAGTTTATTTTTACAGAGCATCAACGGAGTTGTGCAAGTGTTTTTGTTTGTTCCCTGCATTTCGAAGATGCTTGTTTTACAAAAAGGCCCAGTTTGACGATGGATTTGGACATCGTTTATTTCTTAAGGATAATGCAGTCGCAACGAAAAAGGGTCACGATCGTGTGTTGGAACCGCATGCGGTGAGTAAAACTGCTTCAAATATCTCTGTGTAAATATCGCGTGTTGTTAACTTAGCTATCGGCGCGTGAGCACATCAAGTAAACAACATGCGATGTTGTCATCAAACTGCAGTTTCCACATGTACAGCTTAAAAAAAAAAAAAAGTGGAACTTAGTCATTTTCCAAAACCGCTAAGCAAATATATACAGTTTCAGTACATACCACATAGAGACGCCTTTGCTGATGCTGCTCTTGTTAAATTTCAGCTTCTGGATCTGTGTCACAGTTTCCAGACGCTCTCAACGCAAAAGCCTACTGGCGCTCGTGATTCTTTAGCTCCGCCCACACGTCACGCCTCTAGGCGCTCGTGTTTTTCCGGGAAAAATCGGTACAGACTATCTTTCTCTTATAAATATAATAAAAATAAAGACTTTTTGGAGTTATGAAGGGTGCAGTACTACTCTATAGGTACTCAAGATTAACAGGGTATTGAGTGAAAACGAGCATTTCACCCCCCCTTTAAACATATTGGTGGATATTTGTTTTTGTGTTGATATACTCTTACATATTCAGTATTAATTAAATTGATCATGGTGAATAAGTGGAGGGTAACTTCCCCCTTGCTACCTGTCCTCCTTGTTTCATCCTAAATGGCTCTTTCTCATAGGCCTTATCCCAAATGACACTCTTCCAGTGACTCTGTCTCTGCATGTCATTTGCCTCTGTACTTCAAGTCACTCGTGTGTGTTCCTAGTGCTGTCACTGTAATGTTACTGATAGAATGCATATCTGGGCAGACAGTATATTTGCAAAAATGCAATCACAGATTATATATATTAATGGTAAAACAAAATTCATATAATTTCCATAAGATTAAGTTTTCTCTAAAGTAGTGACATTCTGCTGTTGCAGAGTGTTCTTATGTAAACTACAGCAGTGCTAGTGCATTAAATCTTAAACAAGAAGAACAACCTATCAAAATATAATTTAAACTTGCTCATACTGAGAAAATAACTGATTTGAAAAATAATCTGCTGTCCCTAATAATTAAAATTATGCAGAAGAATTTGTGAACTGCATCAGCTTAACTGTTCATTCATTCATATAATAAACAAGAGAGCTCAGTGCTCAGTGCTTAATAGACAAACATACAAACACTACACACCGTGCAACTCAAGCTCACATTAAGACACCTCACAACATCAGTTTCACCAGAAATATAAAAAAAAAAACGTAACTTGACACAGATGGCCACAAGATCCATGCAAAGTGCCGACGTTGACACAGTTTAAAACCTGAATCCAGCACGAGATCCAAGCGTTGCACAAGTTTGCTATAAAACTCCAATTCACAAGAGAGTAAAGAACCATTATTTTAATTACATTTTGTGTACACGTCCAATTCGGAAGTGGTGAAAAGTCAGTAGACCATTTAGAGGTCTGAAAACTGTCATAGTTTTATGTAAACATCTGATTTGGAAGAGGGCAATGTACACTAGCTTTACACTTACAGGTCCCCACCTTACGATAATGTCGTCAAACTAAAGAATGGCAGCACTCTTACCACCCTGTCCCTTTCTACACATGACCTAAACATACATGAACAATACACCTCTCTATCTAGATTAATGTCCACTTATCCTCATGCAGGGAATGTCCACTTTTGAAGACAGATTATGTTCATTATTATTATTATTTATATTATGTTATTTTTTCATTTTATGTTTATGTTTTATAAAGAAATGGATTCAACTGATTTAAATGAAAAATGCATGAACAGTCTGCCTCTGATTATAAAGGCCTAGTTTAAGATTACAGTGGTGGGTGTTGAAAGAACAGAGAAAGCCATTAAAGACTTTTCTTACCAATTTCTTGCGTGTATACTCTACAGCTCGCAGATCTGCTAATCTCTCTTCTTCCTTTTTCTGCTCTTTAGCAAGCAAATTCTCTTCATTTATCTTCTGAATCTCTTGAAGTAAATTCCTCTGCTCCTCCTTCCTCCTTTCAATGGCCTGTGATAATATCACACACAGAGATGAACTCACACATACTTATCTATGTGAGTTACTATTTATAATTATTTTATTAAACTATTGGTAATTTAAACTGATCTAGAGATTCATTGCATGTACTTTGAGCTCCTCCATCTGCATCCTCTCCATGTTTTCCAACAACTGTTGACCCTCCTGCTCCTTCAACTCATCCTGTAGCATTTTCTCCTCCAGACACATCTGGATCTGGTCCAGGATACACATCTTCCCACTTCAATAACACCCACACATCAACCACAGGCAACATAGCATTGTATTTAGAGTATATAAAATACATAGCGTGATTCTTACTTTATCCTTTGCTGCTTTCGCAGCTGTTCAATTTGTTCCTGGGTTTCTAAGGCCCGGCGACGCTCCACCTCCATCATGGCATCCAGTCTCTTCTCTTCCTCCAACCACTCTGCACTGTTGAGTTTCTTCTCCTGTATCTGCACGTCCCGGACAACATGGCACTGCACTTCCTGAATTAACTGCAGGCAACGAAAGGCAAAGGCAACATTTGCATGTATGCAACATTACAGTAAGTAGGATATATACTGCATCTCATTTCTGAGGCTGCGTCCTCCAGAGGTCACATTTGTTGGCCACATATGTCATTGAGGAGGTCTCATGGCTAAACCTTTCCTAAACATGATTTTCATTTCTTAAATGAGACCACCTCAATGTATGTGGCAACAAATGTGACTTCCGGAGGCTGCAGCCTCCGAAATGAGATGCAGCTATGGTTTGGCTTTTCATTGTAGTCTTATCTACCTCATTGAGCTTCTTGACTTCATCCTCTTGTTCCATTCTCAGGGTGTTGGCCCGTTCCAACAGGTACTGAGCCCGGTCCCTTGCCTCTGCCTCGAGCTCACTGAGGTTCTGGTTCTTTTGTCGAGACAGGTCCGCCTGACGCATCTGTGCTTTTCTCTGCTCTGCAGCATCCTGACAAAATGACAAAAACTAAATGTAAATATCTTGAAGAAAATAGCAGTGCTTGGAAGACAGCCAAAGAACATTTTTGGGTACATACACACAGAACACAATTTTGCATTGAGGCGGGCAGTGGAAGGATAAAAAAAAAAAAATTATAAATGATGTGAGATTCTCAAGATGTGTTTTTTAAAAAGTACACTTTCTTCAACTTCAACTTTCTACACTTTCTTCACTTTCTTCAACTTGAGCATTATGTTTTTACAATTAAAATACTGTACATTATTGTATTGTATGCCCGCCTCTCTCCTAAACTCACGGGGGCAGCCTCAGGCATGAGCAGTTCCCCGCCAAACACGACTCCAGCTCGGGCTTGAGAACCAGAGCGTCACAGCGCAGTTACGATGAAAACAGAACGTCTCTGTTACGTACGTTATGCCAACCGGGGAACTCTACTGGGAGAAGAAAGGCGCTCAGATCTCCGTGTTAGGGGGAATGGCGCAGCAGGCTTGGTTGTAAAACCTCGCAAAGGTGTTAGGTGTCGCCCAGCCCACAGCTCGACAGATGTCTGCCAGAGAGGCGCCGTGCACCAGCGCATAGGAGGAGGCCACACTCTGTGTGGAGTGGGCCCTCACCCCCAGGGGGCACGGCTCGCCTTGGGAATGGTAAGCCAAGGTGATGGCATCCACTATCCAGTGGGCCAACCTCTGCTTAGAGACAGCCTTCCCCTTCTGCTGACCTCCAAAGCAGACCAGGAGCTGCTCAGAGCTTCTAAAGCTCTGGGTGCAGTCCACGTATATGCAAAGCGCTCTTACGGGACACAGCGATGCCAAGGCTGGATCTGCCTCCTCCAGGGGCAGCGCTTGCAGGTTCACCACCTGGTCTCGGAAGGGAGTGGTGGGAACCTTGGGCACATATCCCGGCCGGGGTCTCAGGACAACGTAAGAGTAGGCCAGCCCGAACACAAGGCACTCTTCACTTACCGAAAATGCTAGGAGGTCCCCGACCCTCTTGATGGAAGTGAGCGTGACCAGGAGTGCTGTCTTGAGAGACAGGAACTGAAGCTCGACTGAATCCAGCGGCTCAAAGGGACCCCTGTGAAGTCACGCCAGGACAATAGAGAGGTCCCAGGAGGGAATCAGGGGTGGCCTAGGAGGATGTAACCTTCTGGCACCCCTCAGGAACCTAACGATCAGGTCAGCGGCGGAACAGAAGAAACATAAACTGAAGAGTGTCCACCCGGCCCTCCTCCGGGGGAAGGAGTCTCGCTGTCTTCGCCAGCTCCTGAAGAGCAGTTTCCCACATCTCCGAGTTGCCCGAGTCAGGGCCGCTTAGTCGGCTTCGTAGGACTTCGCAGCCGGGAGTGACACGGGGGGCGCCGCTCTCCTGCGTGGGGCTTGACGCGCCAGCCTCGAAGAACTCTCAGCACGGAGCGGAGCTGGTGTGGAGGACGCAGGGGGGCGCCCACGGCGACGAGCAGGCTGAGGCACTGCCTGCGACAGAATGGTGGCAACCGGAGGATCACGTCGTGGCGAGATGTGCTGTATGGCCTCAGTCTGCTGTCGTTCTGTCAGGAACTACTGGGAACAGCCCCTGACAGCGTCGCCACACAGGACAGTCTGGGATATGGGCGCATCGAGAAAGTGCACTTGTCAATGTCTCTCATACAGACCAGGCTGAACCTGAAACGGCACTACTGGACCACCAGAGTGGACATCGCCTTCCTGAGGGACTGCGTTGCGACTTCCGTAACCCGGAAGGGGGAGGTCAGTCGCCATGCGCAGCTCCTGAATCAACCTCGGGTTGGTCCTACCCTCGTGCATTTGTTAAAGCCTTGGCTTGTTGGGTTTGCAGGATAGCCATGGCATGCAAAGCAGAGACAGCTTGGCCCGCAGCACTGTAAGCCTTGGTAGCAAGGGCGGCCGACAGCTTACAGGCCTTGGGTGAGAGGCGCGGACTATCCCTCCCAGTGGCGGCGTTTTGCGGACACAAGTGCACCGCAATTGCACTCTCCTGCTGGGGAATGTCAATGCACCCCTATCTGCCCCGCCTTTGAGGGTAGTGAGGACAGAGGAACGAAATGAGCTTCTTCCGGCCGTAAAAGGGGCCATCCACGACTACATCACTTCCCCATGCACATCCAGGAAGAAAGGAACCAGAGTAAAACGCGGTTGTGAGTCGTGCTCTACACCGAGAACAAATCAAACAGCCATGAGCACTCAGGGCTGGGCGGTGCATTCACCTCCATCCTGATGCTCACAGCTGCCCGGGCAAGCACGGCTGTCAACTCTGGGTCCAATCCGGCAGTGGCGACAACACCCGAGGGGGGCAGCCCCGCCGAATCTTCATCCACAGAGGTCAACAGCCCATCCCCGATGCTGCAATCGACATCTGATCCCTGGCGGCAAATTGAATGACCCGTTGGGACTGCCATAAAACAGCCCTGCAAAATCACCCAGCAGCCGCACAGGACAAACACTGCGGAAGGGGTAAGAGGTCCGTGGGGCATGGCCCGGCGGAGAAGCTCTCACTGTCACCTTCAAATCTCCCAGAACACTAGCCGGCGGTCCTCTGCTCGAGACAGAGAAACCGGAATGGGTAGTGACAGAGGGGTCTGCTCCCTTCCCTTTAAGAAAGGGGAGATGCGATCACAGCGTTGCCATGGTCACACACGCAGTGCGTGCATGAACCATCCACAAACGCGCCTTCAGCGTGCTGAATGCCCAGACAGAGAAGACAACGAACGTGGCCGTTGACAGAGAACAGGAAACGACCGCATCCAGAAGGACTCAGACGAATCGGCGTCTTGAAAAAGACGCGAATCATCCACAATTTGCTCTTTTAGGAAATCTGCTCTCTTAGTTGAAGCGCCCTGGGGAATCGCTGAAAGGGACACCACTGTTTGCGCCGTACCGCCAACCAGAACAGCTTCCCGACACAGCAGATGAATGGCTTTGTGGAGTATAACAGCTTTCATACAACCACTCGGCTCCGAAGCAAAAATCTAATGAGTGGATGCACCTGTCACCCTATTTATACCCTTTGGCACGGGGAGTGGCTCAGGTATGTTAATCCACTAGCCAAATTTCATTGGCGTTTTCTCTTAAATTCAGAGATGATTGGCCTCCCAAGTGAGACCCCATATGTCGTTCGACATAACTCGTAGTGACCGACAGATAGGGAACAGCAGAGACTGCTTAATAACACGTAATAACTCTAATGTTTAACGTTTAATTTTTAGTTTTACTGTTTGTTAAATGAGTTTAAATATGGGCAATATATATAGCCTATTAAAAACAATATAAACAATGCTGTAAATGATAATAAAGGAAAATAAAGGAAGTTAACATGCAAACCAGTGGTTGTGTTGATTATTTTAGAAAAGTTTAGAAGATTAAGTTAATCTGTAAACATTATTTAATGTATGAAGTAGTAAAAAATATGCTAGTATTAGCATTAATCATATTGAATCGGTGTCATTTGGTGCTGTCGATTAGAGTATTAGATGTTCAGTTAAGCGAATAGGTCAGAGCGCAAGAATAAAAGTGAAAGTGATGAAAGCAAGCAAAGAAGTCAAGACACCACAAAAAGGCTCTTCTAATTTTACGTCATCTACTCGAGCATTACAATGCGTAAATATTTTCATGACGACACGAGCCATCTGGAATGAAGAACCTGATCAACATAACTGATAATCAAAGTGACAAACAAGCATTTGTTTACAGTTTGTATGCAGTCCTATAGTTTTGGTTTCTCTATCTGAAATGCTAATTGGCTGTAGTCTTTCTGGTGTGTTCAAGTACAACTTTTTAGCACAGACGCAAGCCACATAAGGTGATATCATTTCATGTGTTTATTTTGATATTTTTAAATGTTTTAAGTTTAGAATATCTACCACATTAACTACCTCATTAACACTGCTTAAATATGGTTAAAACATGAAATATTTTAATTAGTGGTGGGCCGTTATCGGTGTTAATGTGCTGCGTTAACCTGAGACTCTTATCGGGTGATAAAAAAAATATTGCCGTTAATCTATTCTCAAAGTTGGGTTGGGAGCTGGGTCTATACTAAGCAAGCTATGATGACTTTCACCTTGATATTTTATATAAACGACTGGCTGAGGCCAGCCTAAAAATATGCTCAGGGCAGTTGACGGGCCACTGCTGCGCATCGTCATGAAAGCTTCTTTTACACGTCTTTTTAAGCCTTACCGCTTGTCGATTTAAACATTAAAGCATCCAAACACAAGACGCGGAAAAGCTGAACAGAGTAGCTGGTTACTCGCGCGCTGTGTTCGGTGCAGAGTGAGAGAGAGCTGCATATCACAGACAGCGACACTGAACCGAGCTCTCTTCTGCGAAGTTCACCTTGAAGTCCCTCCTGAACCAGAACAAACAAATACAAATCGCAGTTTGAACAAACAAAAAGATGTGAAAGAGCCCAATTCAGTACTCGCGGTGTTCTGGTGTTCAGGGCTCACGCAGAAAAAGGCGTCTCAAAACACTTGAACATCGAATTTGCTTCTTTTTTGCTCTTGTGCCAACAAATACATACAAAATATGTCAAAATATCCACCTTGGAAATTATGCTCGAAAAAACTTTCAGTTATTTCTTAAGTGAAAGTAAACAGTTGAAGAAAAAAATGTTGAAGAATAAAATGGGATGTGTATTATATTGGAGGCGTTCATCGTCTCTTAAAGTGACCGCACCTAATTTAGTTACTGGCTGCTGTAATGTTAATCCAAGAAAATGAAAATGAAAATCACTGCTCTTGACTGAATTAATTAGTTTTAACAGTAAAACCAAAAATTATTCAGACACCATATATATATATATATATATATATATATATATATATATATATATATATATATATAGCAAAACTGTAATAATGTGATAAATGTTGAAGGTGTCTGAATAAATGTAGGTTTGATTGTATATTTAATTTTTACATTGAAGACTATCCAGTGC
Source organism: Carassius auratus (assembly GCF_003368295.1). Taxonomy (NCBI): domain Eukaryota; kingdom Metazoa; phylum Chordata; class Actinopteri; order Cypriniformes; family Cyprinidae; genus Carassius; species Carassius auratus. The sequence continues at coordinate 11,024,281 of NC_039285.1, forward strand.
TATTTTACATTTAATTATTTGGTTTCTGTACCTTGACACCTACAAACTTGAAAAAAACTTAAACATTGTGAAATAGCACATACAAATAAAACTGTTTACGAACATTCAAATTAAACAATTTCAAACAGGGCCCACTGGTACAACCTTCACCGGGGCCCCGCTGACCCCAGCTATGGCCCTGCTCACGCCTCTTTCACACATACTCCGTCTGCAGTGCGTATGCATTCCGTGTGCGTTACGTATGTGGTGCAGCACGGACTCGGATGTTCTAATGCACCATCTAGCTTGATAAACCCCTTCTCAAAGACTTACTGTTTGTCAATTTTATTTGGGTAACACATATATTCTGAATGCCGTCGGCAGAATTCGAATGAGCCATTTTAATCTAGATTAATCTAGATTAATTTCAAGATCACAGTGAGATTAATCTAGATTAAAAAAAATTATCTATGCCCACCTCTAATTTTAATACATATATGTATGTGTAGGTGCACTGCAATATGTCTGGTAAAATATTAATAAAAAAATAGCATTTATTTATATCTGCTCAGGTCAGGTCCGTTGAGCTTGGTAAAGCCACAGTATATTAAATTACCCCCTAGATTCAATACGAAACCCTTAGTAAAACAAAATAGTGCTAAGCATAATTTTAGCATAATCATCCTAAGCCTCTGTAGTTGTAAAAGTTTTTAATATATGCTGACCAGCACCTGATATTTGGACCAGAATCAAAGTCCACATCAGAATGTGTGCTGCCATGGTTTGCATTAAACCAGACCTCATTTGCACCAATCGAAAGCTTATTTACACTGTCTGAATCATTCACCCAACAGTGTGCACTACGAGCCATTCACCGTAAAGAAAATACTACACTGTGAACAAGTGACCAATCTAAGTCGGTGCTTCAGAGTCTATTTATTGTGCATTGGGCGGGTTGGACTCTAGAGAGCATTAGATTGGTCAGAAGATATGATGTGAAGATGAAGTATGATGTGACGTAAAAAAAAAAAAAAAAAAAAAAAAAAGGAAATTAGCCATTTTGGCAGAAGTGACAAACTGCAAGCTTTTGAATGCTTATATATTCTAAATGTTAATTTTGTCACTGTTTTGGAGCACACTTGCCCCATAGATAACCTTAAGACTAACATATTGATTAATATATTGTCTTCTCTTCCGGGTAGACAATGCTGAATAAAGATTGACTCGAGAACGAGTCAATCTTTCGTTCGTTATCTGGCTTTGCTCGTTGTTTACCTTCAGTTCTCTCTTCACAGCAGTTCAGTCAGTGTACTGTACCTGAACGCAGACTTGCTCATTGCATGATTCAGATATTATTGTAAATATTACAAGTTATTAGTATGATCGCTCATTCATTGCTCATGCAAGTGTCACTAACCACCGAGCTACCGGTCTACACAGAATCTGTTCCAGATCTCTCGATTCAAAACAGGCACATCGTGCAGCTGCTGAATCAAGGAAATGTTACCGTGTTTACCTATTATGAAAATAAACCATAGCAGGCAACTGACTACATTTTATGTTTCATGATGTTAAATAACATTTCATAACGTCTCAGACAACTGTACATTTGTGGCTACTGTGATTTAATTATAAACACTATCGATAACTCATATTTACCATAGTAAAACATGGTACATTTTAGTATGATCGAAGATACAAAAATTCTTGTGCATTCCCACAAGAGATGAGAAATAGATTCGTGTTCAGCACTACAAAAATAACAGAAAGTGTCAATATCAGGAAACATCTTTTTTAAGTAAGCTTCACGTGAAAGAAAAGATGAAGTAATTTTTAAGACACATCCTTAACCTTATTGGTTATTAAGTATTTAGATGACAAAGTCCACACTAATTAATTAATAATTATTTATTACCGTCGACTGTGAGTGACGTAACTTCCCAATGCAAACACGCCGAATAAAATGGCCCCACCCCTGTCACTTGATTGACAGGTTTCCGTGTAGACGTTGGAAATTCAAATGCAAAAGGAATTGAGATTCCATTTGAGTTTTGGCAGTTTACATGCACAGTGCAGAGAGAGTGAAAAGGCAAATGTGGTAATTAATATTGCTATTTAAATATGACAGGCTCACAGCTTGTAAGATATGTGAAACACAATTGCAAATGGACTTTGCATTTCCATTTTAAATTTGGCAAACACTGTGCGTTTGCTTAAACGAAAATGCAAAAGGTAATGCGCGATTTGCATTTGCGTTTGGATTATGTCACATTTTATGCGTCCACAAATCCCATCGATAAAATTGAGATCTGGGGAGTTTAGGGCCCAAGGCAAGACCTTGATCTCTTTTATAATGTTTCTTTGGAGGTGGACTTGGGTCATCATGTGCAGTTATGCAGCCCCATACAGAGCAAACTGTAATACACTGTCTTTGGTCATGGCATTAAGCTTTGATTGGTGCAGACATGCTAGTCTTCATTTCCCACATACATCAATGTGCCTTGAGCATCTATGACCTTGACGGTTGCTTGCCCATTTTCCCTGTTCCTCTCACATAAAATTCAAGAACTGACTGTTGATTGCTCAATATCTCACCCCTTGACAGATTCCATTGAAACAATACAATATAATACATTTTATGGTTTTAATAAGGTGGCTGATCAGTGTTAAGAAAAACTCTAAATAGCATTCATACATTTAGTGTGAAGGTTGATTGTTTCAATACTGCTTTGCAGCACAGACCTACTGCAGAAGTTATCATGCATTAATTTATGGATCAAACAAGAAAAGGAAAAATTTATTTAGAGATGACTCACCATGGCTTCCTCGCGTGCTTGCCGTTGGGACTCCAGCACAGCTGCCTTCTCTTCTAAACTGGTAACATGAGATTCCAACACAATTCGCCTGAACTCAGCCGAGGAGAGGATGACAGACTGCCCAGATGGGTCCTCATTTGGGATTCTGGTTCAACAAAACAAGAGCAAAGAATTATCTTAAAAATAGTGCCCTTACAAACATTGAAAACACAAAATAGGAAAAACAAGTAACAAGTAGGAAAAAGGTGTGTAACAAAGTCTCTCAGAAAAAGAGAGTCAATACTGAATCGCCTTAAAAAGTCATTATATTTTCTAATCTTTTGCTTCTTACGTCACTGGGTAACACGTTTTCAAAAAAGTTTTGTGCTAATATGTGATGTATACCTAGTGCAGCTTTAGGTTTCCAGGTAATGCACAATACTACGGTCTTACAGGAGTAGTTTTGATAATTTGCTGTGAACCTACTATTTCCTAAGAATGTGTCAATTAATTAAGACTGACGTTCTGATTACTTTGTTTAATAATAAAAGAGTTAGTGTAAAGATTAGCACACAGACTTTATAATCTTAATGAAATTGCCACTTATTTTGCTGCTGCAGCAGTTATAGGCTTAATATGGGAGAGACAAGCGAGTTAAGGCTGGTGCTGTTTTATGTAAATGTGTTTTGTCAATGGTAGCACTAGGTAACAGGCCCAAGGACTCCTCTGTGCCAATCAGAACAGGCTTGGCAAGCTGACCTGAGCTGATCAGAGCAGAGTAGACTTATTTCTCACTATATTCTGAGAAAATTACAACGTTTTCTGACCTTGGATGCATTTAAACCTCTTGTAAGGGACTCCAACACAATATTAGGACGCTTTAAGATACCATATGACCTGCTCTTTGATAAGGATAGCTATATGCAACCACAGAGCAAAAATCCTTTGGCGTCTACTTGCCTGAGGTCCCTGATGAGGTCTTTAGTGATGATGCGCACTGTCTCTGTCTTTGGCTCTTTGGGAGCAGGAGCAGAACGTGACCTCGATCTCACGCTCCCCCATTCAGGATCGTCTTTCATATCCCCAGCAGAATGCTGAGACAAGTTGAGAGAAGACAGTTGAGTCTTCCGTATTTTTTTTTTTTCATTCAATGTCTACGACTGTGCAGTATACTTATTTCTACCTGTTTTAGTGTCCCAAAGAGGGTCTCGTCCACATGAGAGGTGAGGGCTCGAGTGCGATAGCGGCGAGTGAAAGCACTGCTGCCCGACTGCTTTCCACAGGAGGAAGTGGCACTTTGAGGCTGAAAATAATGAGGCATTTGAATCTTAATTAATATAATGATTCCTTTATTATCTTTGAGGATGAGGAAAAATGTCATGAACAACTAATGAGTAGCTGTATGATTTGCGCACCCGCGCACACACACACACCTTGTAAAATAGCTTACATAAGATAGCGTTGCAAAGTTTCATGACTTAAAAAAAAAATCCTGAACCCCAATGCAAATTGCAAAGCGAATAGTTCATAATTTCTGACATTAATTAACGTTAAGTGTTTCATTTTAAAAACAACTTACCATTTTTTTTTTAGCTTCAGTGATAACAGCTGATAAGAAAGACGATTCAACAGGGATACAAACAGTCACGACAAAGTGAAAACTTATTGCCAAGCGAGTATTTCTAATTCAAAATGTTTAAGAAAACAAATGAAAAGAAACGGAAAGTGACATTTTTGAGCACCACAGCCAACAGTTAACGTTACATGCAATAAATCCGACACACTACACACTGTGTTTGTTGTTTACGTTTCCACGGAGACGAGGTTACTGGGGTAACAGCCAGTGAATAGTATTCAATTCCATTCTACACCAATATATTTCTTAAGAAAAATAAAGCTGTCCATTTAAATGTTACGTTTATGTACAAAGTATCTGATTTTGAAAATATTTTTATAAGTAATAAGTATTAAAAAAGTAAAACCGCAAATTCTAATTACCATAGGCCTAATGTAAAGTGAACAGTAGAGTTGATTTATTATTCAAATTTAAGTTGTAATTATAGTTTACATTTTAATAAGTGTAAAGCTGCATTGAAACGATCTGTATTTTATAGAGTAATATATAAACTTGACTTGGCTATTAAAAACCCCATTTAGTGTTCTATGGAAAAAATGTTTTTCAAATCAAAAGACAAATACATAATCAAATGACAAATAACTGCTTCCTGGTCAGAAATAGTCCTGCCTTATAAAAATGCAGCCTAATAGAAAAATACAGGGTTTCTTTCTTTCTTTTTAAAAATTAAATTAATTTTATGCATTTAGCAGACGCTTTTATCTAAAGATTCAGAATCTAACCCCCAACCTTGCAATACTCTACCAATTGAGCTACAGGAACACTAAATAAATAAATATATAAATTTATATAGACATAAATAAATATATTTTATATACTAAAATAGATAAACATCAACAGCAAACCATGCTCACAACTATTTATTTTGAAATAGGCTACATTTACACATAACTATATATCTGCTGCATTTAGTTCCATGTCTAACTAGAACACACATACAATGAAACAATCAATATACATCAAAAATTAAAGCCGTGTGATACATTTGTCTTTTGTAATTGTAATTTAATTATGTTATTTAATGTAATTAATTATGTAAGTTTGTATTAGATTTCACATATAGTTTGTGGTATTGTTTTGTCTGCATGGTAAAAGATCCTAGTCAGCAAAATTGTCTAATACACAAAATCTTTCAACAGAACATTTTGTCTGGTACCTAAAATTTTATTAACAGTATTCTATAAGCCAAGAAGTTGACTGTGAAAAGCCAGTGAAGAGCAGAAGCATGACACAAAGTAATAATGATAAAAAGGAGCAGAGTTTATTGCATATGCTCAGACTTCATCTGACAAACACAAATCCATAATAATTGTCATACCATTTGCTTTACAACAATATTCAGTAAACCTTACATTTCCATAAACATTCCCTCTTATCTCTTATTCATGAAGACAAATAGCCCTTGAAATAACCACACATTATAAGACTAAACAACAATGGAAAAATAACAAAAACAATTGATCATAAATGACTAATTAAGTAATGAATCAATGTAATTAGTATATAAATGGCTATAATAATTATTATAAATGATTATATGGTTACATTTAATAATAGAATGATTAAATGATTATAACTGAATAAATGAATAAAGAATAAATAAATGTAAAAGAAAGCGAAACACAAGACAAATGTATGGTTGCTCACAGTGCTCACACAGTGTTTCAGATCATTTAAAGGGGTCATATGATGCAATTTCAAGTTTTTCCTTTCTCTTTGTAGTGTTACAACCTGTTCGTGAATAGATAAGATCCTTAAAGTTGCCAAGACTAAAGTCTCAAACCCAAAGAGATATTCTTTATAAAAGTTTAGTGCAATGAGTAAAAAGACAGTATAATAGGGTGACCATGAGCCATTTTCCCAGGACGCGTCGTTGCCAGGATTTCTATATTGCCCAAAACATCCAAAGTAGTTTGACCAATAACATGCAGGTATGTTACATAATCAACCAACCGTGGCACGTGAGAAGGTGAGATCTACAGAGAATGATCAAAGCAATGCAAACACATGTACATGTTAGGTGTTTGTTTGTTCATTCAACTTGAAACGTCGCTGCGCACCGATCATTGTATGACACCAAAGAACCAAGAGAGTGATTTGAATGCATAAGAAGCCGTCTGCTCTGCTCTCCAACTCTTATGAATGTCATACAAAGAGCAATCTGCACAGCACAAACAGCCAATATCTGGATATTAGGCAAAATCCTGGCAAGTACGCGTCCTGGGAAAATGGCTCACATGGTCACCCTACAGTATAAATCAGTATAATCAGTAATTATGTCCCCAATGGATGCAGCAAATGCCTAGTTTATAATAGGTTTTATTGTTTTTGTCTTTTAGCCCCTGTGTTAAGACCGGGACATGCTAGACAGTATGGCAAGGGGCATAACATTTCCATCACATGTTTGAGGCATTTGGCCAATCACAACACATTGGATAGCTGGCCAATCAGAGGACACCTTGCCTTTTCAAACCGATTAGCTTGTAATAAAACTACACGTTTCAGAAAGGCGGGGCTTAGAGGAGAAACAATAATGTACAGTATGTGGAAAAAAATGTGTCTTTTGAATCTTAAAACACATATCATTACACTAAATACACAAAACAATGTTCTTTTTTTTTGGCAACATTATGACCTCTTTAATATGCTGCACAATTATAACAGATGAAGTAAATATAATGCATATTCTCATAAGATACATAAGTATATTAGTTCAAGTAATGAAAAATCAAATGTATTATGCCAACAAATATGTGGTAGCACTAATAAGCAAAATTTGTAATGTACTTGTGTTTTTAGTGATGAATTAGTATTGAATAAATGTTTTGCCTTTTAATAAACATTTCCTTCCTTTAAATGACAAAAAACAATAGACTGACTCGTTCTCGAGTCAAGAACCGTTTCTGTCAGATGCGTCTGATTCGAGAACCGAGGAGCTGATGATACTGCGCATGTGTGATTCAGTGTGAAGCAGACTGACAGACAGAGTGTCTGAACCAAACTGATTCTTTTGGTGATTGATTCCGAACTGATTCTGTGCTAATGTTATGAGCCCAGGTAAACTGAAGGTTTGAATCAAGGCCAATCATCGCCAATGACGCCATTATGTCAAGCGCAAAAGAACCAGTGAACCGTTTTCTTCAACCGGTTTATTGAATTGAACTGTCCGAAAGAACTACTGGTGATCCAAAAACCACTGCAACCAGTTCTTGACTCGTGTACAAGTCGTTCATCTTCAGTTCTCTCTTCACAGCAGTTCATTCAGTGTACTGTTTGAGTAAATGAATTATTCCGGGATTTTGGTTTGTTTTAACTCAGAGGGAGTGTCAGCTACATTTAAAAAGTTAACAGCTTAAGTAATTTGTTGATTAATGCTTATTGGAGAAGCGAACTGTTTAAAATGATTCAGTTCAATTTGGTGAACTGGTTAAAAAAGATCCGGTTCCATCGAATGAATCGTTCGCGAACCAGATATCACAAACTGCTTTGTTTTGAACTCCCTCACAACAGACACGGAAGAGAAGACAATGCTAAATAAAGTCGTAGTTTTTGCTATTTTTGGACCAAAATGTATTTTTGATGCTTCAAAAAATTCTGACTGACCCTCTGATGTCACATGGACTACTTTGATGATATTTTTCTTATCTTTCTGGACATGGACAGTGGACCGTACACACAGTTTCAATGGAGGGAATGAGAGCTCTCGGACTAAATCTAAAATATCTTAAAGTGTGTTCCGAAGATAAACGGAGGTCTCACTGGTTTGGAACGACATGAGGGTGAGTTATTAATTACATAATTTAGATTATTGGGTGAACTACCCCTTTAATATTTGTGTGCGATCTGAGGCGCGGGTTTTGTGAGCTTCGGATGAGCGCATACACAAATCTTCTCACTGCTCGCATCCTTGGGCTCTTAAATGATACAACTGACAAAGCTTAAATGAGTTTAGTTTAAATACACATTAACGTGTGCTGTTCAGGTCTCCATCTGTTCTCATCAGGTGATGACGAAATAAATGACTGCTCATATTCCAGCATAAGTCATTCACATTGATCAAGAGTGAATGGTTTGTCCAGGGTTTTTTTTTTGTTTTGTTTTTTTAATCGCTGTTGTTGTAATCTCTGGGATTCCAGAATGCGCCTCCATCAACAGAAACATATATTATGTGCTATAATATATGTTTCCATATTACAGATGCCATATTACAGATGCTTTGTCAGATTTAAGTTGAACCGCGGTCCCAGCGCGTGCCGAACGGTGTGTGGTGAACCGAACGTTTCGGGTTTTTTTCAGCGAACCGTGCCCCCCGTAGTATAAAAGGTGTTGTAAATCAGAAAAAAAAAAAACGCAGTTGACCTATCAGTAAGCCCCTCTCATCGAATGCAAATAAGCCAATGGCAGTTGAGTATCAGTTCCAAAGGGACCGGAACTCAGAAATCTTTTGGTTTCAGTGCCATCAGTGAAGATCTGAAGCTCGCAGTGATTTTATGGTGTTTATGCTACAAAAATGGAAAAACAGTGTTCCTTGTGTACTTGAAAGACTATTTCTAGTGTGATGAGTGGGGCGGAGCCAAGAGCCATGGGGAACAGAACGAGGCCTGGTTCTCTCTTGTACTTCACTGTTATTACTCTTCCTTTTATCCTTCTTGAGCTCCTCTGTGGGAATCGAGAGTGGTGCAGGTATCACTCATTATCATTTAGTTCTCCAGCCTAGCTTCATTCCCATGGCTCTCAGCCCTGCCCCACTCATCACATACAGGTATCTTGAGAGGATGGGCAATAGAAATAATACATTCTAAACATGAGCAAAATGTCCCTACGCATTCAACCCCAATCCCAATGAAGACGAAAAAGTTAATGTCATCTTGTGCTTTAGCAAGGTATCTCTGGCTAAAACTAGCTAACGTTAAGAGTCCATGCTAGCATACCAACCTAAATAGCTAACAGTTCTCATATCATGTACAGCGTAGGTCAAAAACACTTAAATGAAGATCTACATTTTAGTGCCTCTCCATATTAAACTGGTAAAATTGTAATAAATTTTATCTTACCTTGCGGGACATGAATTTTGGAAGTTGTCATATGGAATTGTGACGACCATAACATGAGGCTTCTCCCACTTGCATTGTGATATGTAAACCCTTGCTTCCAAATTAATAACTAGAATATTTATTTTAAAATATTTTATATATCGCTTAATGCCATATTTAAGTCCCACTTGAATGGTGGCCACTCTGTTTATCTAAAACATATTGGGACAAGGTTTTCACACTGACAGCTGCATGTGATTGTAAGACGGTTAACAACGGCATTTGTCTATCTGAGTTCACAACAGTAATTTGGGGGGGGGGGGGGGGGACTTACCTATAGGTCAACTGTTTCTCTTTAAAAGTGTAATTGCATTGAAAACTCTCCCTGAATATGGTGCGTGTGCGAACATGTGTTGACACTCTGATTTAAGGCCTGCATGAGATTTAGGTCACATGCTGTAAAGAACATGTGCATGTCAGAGGTTACATCAACAGGGATGGAGAGAGGCTTGTACTTCCTGCCGTTTTTCTCCCAAAGGTAGGTCATGCTGTTCTCTAGTCCAGGAGATCTGCAGTGATCCAGAGACACATGGAGTAAAGTCCCTTGTGATAACTTGCTGACTGCCACAATGACTCTCAACACAATGTCACGCCATTTTTTTCGAAGCACCACACTCTCCACTTTGCCAAAGAGCACTAGAATCAAACATATGCATAGATAAGATAATTTATTTTGTTTGATAAAAAAAAAAAAAGAAATAATATTTGGCATTTCATGATTTGATGCTGTGCAACATGAAATGCCAAATATTCTTTCTTTTATTTTCAGAATCAGAAATCAGAATATTTGGCATTTCATGTTGCACAGCATCAAATCATGAACAGAGATCTTTGTTTCAGACCTTTTTTATGGCATATGTCAGGGATCAGGTCCGTTAGTGGCTTAAGTCGGTATTCTGGTGGATAACTGTCTTTACTTGGTGTTGGTTTGAGATGTTCAGCACAGCAGCTCCACAGGGACGTGTTGTAGTAGTAATGCCCACAGCACAAATGCTCTTGTTTGGTATCATAAAGCATGGCATGGGTTGAAGAGGAACAGCAAATTTGATTGTTATTATAATCCAGCAAGAGGTTTCCACAGCATTCTGCTTTAGTTTTGTTGTAGAGATGACCTGAGCAGCACAGCTGTTTTTTGTGGTCATAGACTTCCGAACCACAGCTCAACATCTTAATCTGGTTTTGAGTATATATAACACCTCCGACACACTCTGACTTTTCAGGCACATTGCGATAAAGGATTCCATTACAGCATAGCACATTGTCATCTGCTAGACTGTAGACATCTTTACCACAGCACTGAAACACATACAGGTAAACATGATACACATATATATAAGCAAAGTGTTTTGAGTACAGTGTAAATTTCTGGTTAAACAAAATTCAAAATAACAACAGTCTTGCTCTTGTGAAATCATTATTTAATTCTAAATCACAGTAAGATCCTCACACATCTCTCACTTTACATTTACTATGTAGTACAGTGCACTGAGGTGCAAATAGTATTTGCCACCAAACAGCCTGGCATGTAACACTATTTAAACTTGTGCAAAGTGCAAAGAAAATAATGCTGTTCTCACTTAGTATAAATAGAATCTGTCACCATTTGTACTATGAGTAAATAGCCTCTGCCATGATCAAAATAATTCAGTCTATCAAAACGGATTCTGACCTGATTAAGACCTGATTCCCTCTTGTGCAGTATCCCTGAGCAGTTGACATACTTTGAGGGTTCAGCTTCTAGACAAGAAACATTAATGATAGAGTGTGACAAAGCCTCGTATTGCGTATTGCTTTAATAATATAGTTAACCCAATAATTAAAATTCTGTAAGCTCTTATTCATCCTCATGACATTTAACTAAAAATACTTTTGTTTGTCTTCAGCATATAACTGAAGATATTTTTTATGAAACCTGAGAGAAACCTGTCTCTCCACTGAAAGTCCATTCCACCAAAATGTTGAAGCTTTAAAGAATTTATAAAGTGGTTCATTTGAATCAAGTATTCTTAATTAGTCTTCTGAGCATTTAGCTTTTAAACATAATTAATTTTTATCTGTTTCAAAACATTTATGTAACTGAATATAATATATAACTGAAATTGATTTAATTTTGATACACATAAAAATTACCAATCATGTTTTAATCATGTGATTATGCTTGTCTTGGCTACAAGTGCTTTATCCAAACTAAAAAAGAGGGCACTAGGATCCACTGCCTTTGACACATAAAAAGATACATTGGAATGGAAAATTATTATATCTTAAACGGAGTAGAAACGGTTTGGATTACCTGCCACATTTTTTTTCACCTATTTACCACAAAGTAATACACTATTAGCATGCATGTGAAATATAAAATGTATATATCAGAATGAGCTTTATTGCCAGGTATGTTTACACATACGAGGAATTTGTTTTTGTGAAAGAAGCTCCGCAGTGCGACAGAATAACAGAACAAAAACGCATAATAAAAAAAAAAAAAAAAAAATACAAAAATACAAATAAGTGGGTAAGGAATGACAATATACAAACTGACAATGTATGGCAGGTATATTTCAAAAAGCAGTTATGTATGTACAGGTATATTATGCGCAAAATTTAAGTGTACACTAAGTATGTGTGTTAGATAAATAAGTGTATGTGTATATAAATATAAATAGTGTAGGGTGTTCCACAGTTATTATCAAGTGTTCACTAGATGGATTGGCTGAGGGAAGAAACTATTCCTGTGCCTGGTCGTTCTTGTGCTCAGTGCTCTGTAGCGTCGACCAGATGGCAACAGTTCAAAGAGGGAGTGTGCTGGATGTGAGGGGTCCAGAGTGATTTTGCCAGCCCTTTTGCTCACTCTGGATAAGTACAGTTCTTGAATAGAAGGGAGGGTTGCACTGATGATTCGCTCAGCGTCCGGACTACCCTCTGTAGTCTTCTGAGGTCAGATTTAGAAGCTGAGCTGAACCAGACAGATACTGAAGTACAGAGGATGGATTCGATGATGGTGGAGTAGAACTGTTTCAGCAGCTCCTGTGGCAGGTTAAACTTCTTCAGCTGGTGAAGGAAGTCCTCTACTGGACCTTTTTCACAATGGAGTCAATGTTAATGTCCCACTTCAGGTCCTGAGAGATAGTGGTGCCCAGGAACCTGAATGACTCCACTGCAGTCACAGTGCTGTTCATGATGGTGAGTGGGGATAGAGCATGGGGGTTCTTCTGAAGTCCACTATCATATCCACTGTTTTGAGCATGTTAAGCTCAAGGTTGTTGAGAGTGCACCAGACATCCAGCTCTTTAACCTCCTTTCTGTAAGCTGACTTGTCACCGTACTGAATGAGGCTGATGAGTGTGGTGTCATCTGCAAACTTCAGGAGCTTGACTGAGGGTTCCTTAGACGTGCAATCGTTAGTGCTGGATGTGTTTTTTCCCAGCCTCACTAGCTGCTGCCTGTCTGTCAGGAAGCTGTTGATCCACTGACAGATGGAAGTGGGCATGGAGAGCTGAGTAAGTTTTGGCAGGAGGAGGTTATGATAGTGTTAAAGGCCGAGCTGAAGTCCACAAACAGGATCCTCACTTAGACATCCAGCCATTGAGTGATGACAATCTGCTATGCATCTCGTCACCACGGTAAGCAGGGAAAGGACCAGAGCATATTACAGTGTCTGACATCGTGCTTGCAAGTTCACACACCTCTTTAATGTTATTTTTAGTGATCTCCAACTGGCGAAGTCGAACATCATTAGCACCGGGATGAATAACAATCTTACTGTTTTTACGTTTAGCATTAGCCAGCACTTTTAAATTTGCCAAGATGTCAGGCACTCTGGCTCCCGGTAAACATTTGACTATGATGGCTGGTGTCTCTATATTCACATTCCGTACAATAGAATCATCCAGGGGCACTTCACAAGATCCCGGGCCCTGTGCATAGGCAGTCCTAATGCTGCCTAATGCTGCCGAACAATGTACAGGAATCCCTGAGCTAGACTCATTCAATGCCGTATCTAGAGCCCTAACATTCTTACTGTCCTCAATTAAAGTTTGGATGCGTGTCTCTAATTCTGAAATCTTCTCTGTCAGCCTAACTATTTCCCTGCATTTATCACACGTGAATCCATCATCTGCGACAGAGATAGATAAACTGCACATGTGACAAGAGGTGCAAATAACAATAGCAGGAGAAGCCATTACTCAGCGTGCTTGATGAAATATTCTTACCACAGTTGTTTGATGAACTTGTGAAAAACTGGAGCAAGAGAGAGGAGAGGAGAAAAGAAAACAGCGATAGGTTTGAATTAAAACGCTAATGACAAACTAACGAGTGCTAACGCTTTGCAGGTGTACTGCACTCACGGATATAAAATAAAAGTGAATGATCAAAATTAATCTGATAAGATTGATAATATCAGAAATATGGTATTAATTAAGTTATATTTTATCACTTTAAAAAACAGAGAGTGATAGTAAGATAAAGATTCTAGAGGTAAAAAACAGCTACACGGAGCTATGATTAGCTACAGCAAGGCCAGCAGGCCAACAGGAAAAAAAAACTGTCCACTTCAATCAGGGAGGTCAAAACAAGAGTTTAAATCCTGTTCTGCTTCATTAGTCCATGTTTTCACAGTCCTTAATACAGGTTTAGCTTATTTTAGTTTCTGCCTGTAGGTCGGTATAAGATGAACCAAACAGTGATCAGAACGTCCCAAAGCTGCTTGTGGAACAGAGTGATATGCATCCTTTATTGTGGTGTAACAGTGATCCAATATATTACTGTCTCTGGTGGGGCATGTGATGTGCTGTTTCTATTTTGGCAGTTCACGGGAGAGATTGGCTTTATTAAAGTCCCCAAGAATTATTAAAACAGAGTCCAGGTGTAGTTGTTCTGTCTCTGTGATCTGATCAGCAAGCTTCTGTAAAGTCAGGCTTACGTGCGCTTGCGGAGGAATGTAAACACCCACCAGAATGAACGAGTGAAACTCTCGTGGCAAATAGAATGGCTTGCAGTTAATTAATAGAGTTTCTAGATCTGAACAGCACATCTTATTTAACACGGTTACATCTGTACTCCACCTTTCGTTGATGTAAAAGCATGTGCCGCCGCAGCACGATTTCCCCGTTGATTTTGCGTCACGGTCCACTCTGAACAGCTGAAAGCCTGGCAGATGGAGCACACTTTCTGGAATGGTGTTGTTTAGCCAAGTTTCCGTGAAACACAGAGCAACAGAGTGTGAGAAATCCTTATTTGTCCGTGAGAGCAGAAGGAGTTTGTCCATTTTGTTTGGTAGAGAGCGGAGATTTGCCAAATGGATGCTATGCAATGGCATTCGATATCTGCGTTTTCTGAGTCTCTCGAGCGCACCAGCTCTTATTCCCTGTCTTTGCATCCTCCTGAAGCGTGTGATCAGTGCAGCTGCTCTGCCGACAAGAATGTCCAGCAAAATATCGGAATAATCAAAAACCGGTAATATATTGGGAGATGTGTGGTGCCGAATGTCCAGCAATTCGTCCCTGGTGAAACTGATTGCAGGAATATAACTGAAGACAGGACAAACTAAAAAGACACAAAAACAACTGCAGAGCATGTCACGGAGGCAGCCATCCTGTATCAGCACCAGCGATGCATATATATATATATATATATATATATATATATGTATATATATATATATATATATATATATATATATATATATATATATATATATATATATATATATATATATATATATAAATCACTCAAATGCTTATTTAAATTTGATTTAAGTTGTTTCTGGATATTGATCTAGGTGTTAGGTGTTAGGTGACATCTGCTGAAAATCTTGTAGAAATTAGGGTTTTTGAAAGAATAGTTGAGTGATCATATTTATCCAGCAGAGGCCAATAGGAACCATTTTTCTGGAAGTAGCAAGCTACTCCTCTCACAACTTTTTCGACATATATTTTGTAAATATATATTGAAACATTATGAAAAACATGAGAAAAAAACAAACAAACAAACAACAAACAACCAAAAAAACAGAATTTAGAATTTGTCTTTGTTGTTGAGATAATTTGAAGTCCCCGCTTTTGCAATAATGTAACATACATTTAGTCACAAGTTGTGATTAAAACTTGATTACATGCACACATTTTTTTTTCAATCTAGAATGTAAAATCAAAACAATTTTATTTGACTTTAATATTAATAAAACTACCCCCCCACCAATTTAAAAATTTAAAAAATAAAATAAAATAAACAAACAACAATAACAAAAAACTGCAAAAATCAGATATGAATATGTGCTCTAGTATCAGGCCTTCATTTTTTGTAAATCATTTTCAGATTTATGTTGTATTTATCGATGTAAAAAAATGGAGAATTTTTGCATCTCTCATTTATTTTCAGATGAGGTCCTATTTACCCCAAAGACCAGATTTGTACTGTTTTATCAGAACAACCGAATTATTATAATTTTTTTTTAAACATAGAAAATGTTGAAAAGTCACAAAGTCGTATTCCACTGAAATGAAGGGAACCATTTTTATTATTATTTTTTTTTTTTTTTTTTTTTTTTTACTAAGTAAAAGTTGGGGTCATATTGATCCCATGGACCGATTGAGGGTTAATAACAGCAAGGCCATTTCAGTTCCATATTACTTGACATTTAAGTATTTTCCCATGTTTTTCAGGATGTGTGGGAGTCAAATTGTACAGATGCCTAAACAGAGATGTTGTTTAGGCATCTGTACCTCAATCGGTCCCTGGGATCAATATGACCCCAATTAACTAAGTAAAAGTTAATTGGGGTCATATTGATCCCAGGAAATGATTGAGGGTTAATAACATCAAGGCCATTTCAGTTCCATAATTTGACATTTAAGTATTTTGACATGTTTTCCAGGATGCGTGGGAGTCAAATTGTACAGATGCCTAAACAGAAATGTTGTTCTCCTTTCAAGAAAGTTTGGTGCAGTTGTGTGAATTTGGTGCAGTTGTGTGAATTATACCAATATGGATAAAAGAAAGAGGCAAAAAATCCATGTAATAGTTGTAAAGACAAACCTATTGGAGGTGGTGAATGGCAAGATTCATTTTTCACTTCAAGAATGTCGTTTGTAATACAGCAATACTGGATAGTCTTGTTAAATGAATTAACGCCACAACAAGAAAGATTTTCCTTCAGCTCAAACATTTTGTTGTCACCACAACAAATATGAGTTGTCGGTAGGTACATGACTGTAAACAAATGCAAGAGAGAGAACAAAGACATTATAGAAAATTATTGATCTACATAATTATATGATGATGAAATAGTCTCTCCCAAAATTTCTTAACCAAAATGTTTACAATTTATTTTATTAGTTAGCATTTGATTTAATTTGATAATCAAAACTATAAACACCACTTACAAAAGGAAACATGAAAGAGTGATGAAGACACATCAAGACAAGTGGATTGTTTACCTTGGCCACAGCATTTTGTGTGAGCACTGCTTCGATCCTGAATGCTTCCATTACAGCAAATCTGATTTACAGGATTGTAGACTTTAGAATTACAGTAATCGGACTCAAGTTGGATCAATCCTTTAGTTACACCACCTAGATATGAAAACAACAAAGGGGAACAACAAAGTCTTAACAGAAAAAAGCCAAAACTGTCCCATATGAAAAAGACACACTTTTAAAAAGAGTATGTATTTGATGCAAAAAAAATTCAATCCAGGTGAGATGGTGGGTGGTATGTTAGTATGCAAATTTATTCAGAGAATATAGAAAATGAGAATACAAATCATAACTTGCAAACAAGATTATTAAGTATGATAACCAGCTTATATATTAAATCCAAATCCAAAATTAATATAGTTTCAAAAGCAATCCATATATGATGGATTTTGCCCATCTAAGATTAGTAAAAATGATTATAATATTCAAAGGTAATCAAACTGTTAAGAATATATATTAAAATAATAATACAAAGTATATAAGAATACTTGGTATATTAAAAGTCAAAGTATCTGAGTTGAATAAACCTGTGGAAGTTCAAAGTATTCAAGCGAGCCCGGAATACAAAGAAAAAAAAAGATGATAAACGAAGCTCAGCTAGTATAGACTAGACTGAACTCTGTCTCAGAAGGGAGGGTGTCTACACCTCTTTTATGCCCCTTAGGTCTTGTGATCTAAGCCGAAGTCATGTCTCAAATAGATATGAAATATTGGTCATATGCCTCCGGTCTATACAAAAATACCCAGATATGCCTTGGGGTCCAGTTTCAGGTCAGACTGTCCTTTGATTACCAATGTTTAGATTTTAGTTGAATACAGGGTTACAGATACATCAAGAGACTGACAGTACTGTGTGTTTCATTAAAACCCAGACATACAGAATCATAAATAGCTCAAGATATAAACATTGTGGAACTAAAACCCAGACAATACAGAATCATAATAGCTCAAGATACAAACACTGTGGAACTAAATGGAAGGCCACTGTATTATCAATTTCTGTCTCTATATGGCTGCAGAAATCTTCTAAGGCCTGCAAAAGTCTTCCAAGGCCTCTGGGACAGACTGTTTTATTAAATGCAATAAGTTGAACTTTTTTAGAGTGCCTTTTGTACCCACATAAGTAGAATTTAAATACACATTTATATTTGATTTCATAATGACTTCTTTTGTCTTTGAAAAAAGTGTCCTGCAGAATGTACTGATAAGCATTTATGACAAACTAAATGATACAATGATATGCATTTGAAACCAGTATGTGTAACGCGCTTTAGATTCCAGCCCGTGTAGCCCTGAGTGTTTATTGCCCCTTTAAGAGACACATATAAACATTGCCCCTTTAAATTTTTTTTATTTCAGTAACTGAGTTCTGATGATAAGAATTACGCTGACATTTGGTGATAATACTGTTGTGATGTATTTTAGAAAAAGTGTTACTGTTGTGAAACTCAGCTTCACCGATAGAGGGCACCCTTAGCTGTACACTCAGCTGAGGATTGGTAACTGACGCTAGTAGAGTGAAAGAGCGATCAGTATGTGACGAGTGAGTTTCAGTGCACACGCTACAGAGAGTGTTCCCAATCTAAACTGTCTTTTTCATACTTTCATACAGGTAAGCTGACGAAATTCACCTTGTAGTAATTCATAGCGGTATTATATGCTTCTAAAACTGTAGTTCTTGCGAGAAACATATTGAGATGTTCAATGTTACACTGGTTCAGAGTTTTTGCACCTAAAATGGCGGACGATCAGATTAACAATCCTGATAAAAGATCATAACTTTCTGCATGAGTGAAAATGAGTAGTAAGTGTGTAAAAATACCATGATAGGTGGTATTCACATCAAAATGTCAGATAGGTGATGCACTAAATCGATGTTGGAGAACCTGAAGTAGTCATGTAGTGTTAAAGGAGTTAAGCTAAAATGCACACGTGTGAGTAGGCCTGTAGTCATCCCACTCACGTGTTAACTTTATTGAGAGTCATTCCATCATAAGCCATTAACTGTGAGAAAGAGCATTTCATGGTGTATTATTAATCAGAAATCAGATTCTCTGTGTTAATAATTTTAGAATCCATTTGCTGAGAATGTAATGTTAAAATATAGAAACCGTTATTGGGTTAAAACTGTGATTAAAATAATTAATACAATGATAAAAAGAGCAATAAGAAAAGTTTATACAATTTATAAATTCTGGAGTAATGTAGTTATATACTGAATTGTGATTTTCAGCGTTTGAGTATAGAGTTTGCACTGTACTTACCTGTAATTGTTACCAGAGTCTAATGTGATACTTGAATGTTATTTACTATACTTGCTTCTGCACAGTGTAAGATTGAGTATTGAAGATGTTTAGATTTATTGTGTTACAGTGTTAATCGGTTTAGAAAAGGTAACTTTAAGGATATTGTAATGGTGTGTCCCAGTCAGTGTCATGAATATGCATAAATGCTTGCACTTTGAGACATTATTTTTGATACTGTTAAGAATACTGAAGCTAGTAGAGTGAAAGAGCGATCAGTATGTAACGAGTGAGTTTGAGTGCACACGCTACAGAGAGTGTTCCCAATCTAAACTGTCTTTTTCATACTTTCATACAGAAAATAAATGTGTTGCACAAAGGAAGATCACCGCCTCATCTTTGAAAAGTGTAACATATTTTGGCGAGCCAGCCAGGAGGAGGCGACAAAGTGATCAGCATCATTAACCCCTCCTCCTTCCTAACGAGTTGAGCCTTCAACAACATGGACACCAGTCAGATCCTGCGTGATCAAGTGAGTGCAGTTCTGTGGCAGCTTGGGGAAGAGTCTCTCCGGGATGTCTGCAGGTACCTGAAATGTGATGGCCTGGACAGTGGAGAGTCCCGCAGCAGGACACGGAGGGCACTTATCAAGATGGCTGAGTGTGTATTGGATGAGTTTGAAGAGAAACAAGAGTGTGATGAAGCTAAACAGTACTGTGCTGATTTATTAATGTTCATTGAAAGAAAAAGTAAAGAGTGTCGTCAACAAGATGAAGTGTACCCATCAGAGAAGCCAGCTCCAAAAGAAGAACAGAAAAAAGATTTTTCACCACACAGCTCTCATGTAAAGAAAAACGATTCCCCACTCAAGAGTCGATTAGAACCAACTCGCCCTTTGCCTAAGGTAACATTGCGAAGAGAGTTTAAAATCTGTGGTCAAATTGGAGAGAGTGGTCAGAGGGATAAATTGTCATATCTCAGTTTAGTCCGTCAGATTGAGCTGGGAATAGAAAAAGGGCACACACAAACTGAAGTAGTAGAAGCTGTAATCAGGGCTGTCAGTCCAGGGCTGCCTTTGAGAGACATGCTAGAAATCAAGCGTGGTCTGACCCTTAGTTCACTTCTCACCATCCTGAAAGGTCACTATCGGGTAGATAGCTCCACTGAACTTTACCACCAGCTGCTTAACATCTCTCAAGAGCCCAAAGAAACTGCTCTGAACTTTGTATTCCGTGCAATTGAGCTGAAAGAGAAGCTGTTATGGAAAGCAGCGAATGAGGACACAGATGAACAGTACAGCAGAGCCGTCATTCAACGCAAGTTCCTCCGCTCAATAGAAACTGGACTTTTAAGTGATTCTGTGAAATTCCAAATTCTACCCTACCTCAGTGATGTGAGTATATCAGATGAAGAACTTATACAGAAAGTGGATGAGGTGGCCAAAGTCGAAAGTGAGAGACAAGAAAAACGGAAAAGATCCACTGCTGGTAAAACACCCAAAGTGCAGGAGCTTCAAGTAGATACTAAGGTCAAATCCACACCTGCCCAGAGCCCCTCTAAACTTAAGGAGTCCAACTCAACAGCAGCGATCACAACAGTAAAAGGAAACGACACTAAGCCTGACAGCATGAATGTGCATCAGATGATGGAAGAACTTCGCAAAGAGATGAAGCAAATGTTTCTGGCTGTAATGGAAGCAAGCCCCCGTCCTCCTGAACAAAAGCAGAGAGCGAAAGGCTGCAAGAAATGCAGGGATGAGGGGATAGGTGAGAGCTGTTCGCACTGTTTCAAATGTGGGCAGGAAGGCCATTTCTCTCGCGGATGCAGAGCATCGTCGGGAAACGGGCAGGGACTACTGAGATGGGGCCAGCAGTAGTCCAAGAAACAGCGCCCCAAAACAAGCAGCCATCACCCAGCCCAGTCATTCAACCTATAACAGCTCTTGGAAAGAGAGCATCTGGTGCCTCATCAGCTGTAAGTGTAGTTAACTATATTCCACCTCGATACCAGCCACAGTTAGTAAGCCTTGTAGGAAGCCGATGTATAGTGGACTGTGTCATGGACAATCGCCCAGTTAGAGCCCTGTGGGACACAGGAGCACAGTCCAGCATAGTGAATGAACCCTGGCGACTGAACCACCTCCCCCACACCATTGTAAAACCCATCTCAGAGTTGTTGGGGGATGAGACACTGACAGTCTTTGCTGCCAATGACACGCCCATTCCATATATCGGCTGGATTGAAGTCAGTTTCAGATTAGGTAGTGACCCCACCAAAATGAATGAACTACAAGTCCCAATGCTTGTGTCAAGTGACCCAGCAGTTGACAGTGAGCCCATCATCGGCTACAACGTCATTGAGGCCATCATTAACAGAAATGAGGAAAAGACGAAAAGGGAAAGAAAGCAGTTGGCACAGAAAGTGAGTAGAGCCCTTGCAATAACAGTGAAAACTACTCATCGTGTAGTCAAGTTGATGCATAATGGTGATTCAAATTCAGAGATTGGTGTAGTTCGTACCGGTGGAAAAAGAGTTCCATTACCAGCTAACCAAGTCACCACTGTCTATATAAGAGCACATGTGAGTTCACGAGCCCAAGGTCAACATATGTTCTTTTCACCTGACTTACTTAATCCTCCCCCAGAAGGCATTATTTACAATGATGTACTGGTGCAGATCCCAGAAAGGAGCGTTCCATACATACCCGTCTCCATGACCAACACGACTGATCGCACCATCTGTCTGGACCGTCACAGTGTGATTGGATATCTGGAACCAGTCAAGACCGTATACACAGCACCTATACAAATAAATGAGAATGATACAGGAGCTGAAATGAAGGACAGCACAGTGACAAAGCCTAGTGAAGCAAGTAGCACACCACAACCAGATAACACTCAAGCACGTAGACCAACCTCATGGGACCCTCCTGTGGATCTCTGCCATCTCTCAGAAGGACAGCAAGAGGTGGTGAGGAGGATGTTGCGGGAGGAATGTGAGGCATTTTCCTTTGACAGTGACGATGTGGGGTGTATACCATCACTCAAGATGCATATTACCCTCCATGATACGAGCCCTGTTCAAAAGACCTACATGTCCCGTTCCAAAACCTCTTCACAATGAAGTTAAGGAGTATCTACAGGATTTGTTGAGAGGAGGGTGGATCACACCTTCTCGATCCCCTTATTCATCGCCAGTGGTGTGTGTCCGGAAGAAGGATGGTAGTCTTCGTCTCTGTGTTGACTTCAGAGAACTAAATCGTAAGTCAGTCCCCGACCGCCATCCGATTCCGAGGATTCAAGACATGTTGGATGCTCTAGGTGGGAGCTCGTGGTTCTCAGTCTTAGATCAGGGTAAAGCGTACCACCAGGGTTATCTGGATGAGGAGAGCCGTCCTCTCACAGCTTTCATCACACCCTGGGGGCTCTATGAATGGGTGCGCATACCCTTTGGCCTGAGTTCGGCACCCGCAGAGTTTCAGAGGAGCATGGAGCATTGTTTGACTGGGCTGAGAGACAGAAGTTGTCTCCCATACCTCGATGACAACCTGGTACACAGTTGTAGCTTCGAGGAGCACGTGGAGAACATCCGTCTTGTTCTCCAGCGTTATAAGGAACATGGTGAGAAGCTGACCCCAAAGAAATGTGAGCTGTTTAAATCGAGTGTGAGGTTTCTTGGCAAGTTGGTGACAGGAGAGGGTTACACAATGGACCCTGCAGAGATGGCTCCAGTGCAGGCGTTAAAGGAGAAGACCCCTGTTACAGTGGGTGATGTACGCCAGATCCTTGGGTTCCTCTCCTACTACAGATCATTCATCCCAAATTTCTCCCGTGTGGCCCACCCACTGTATAACTTACTCACTGTCCCGAACCTCGAGAAGTGCACTCCAGACCCGACCGTGAAGAAGCTCTGTAAAACAGGAAAGAAAAACAAGGGTCACTTACCATCACAGACACCTGTACAGTGGACTAACTCCCACCAGGAAGTGTTGAACCAGCTAATAGATGCACTGACAAAGCCCCCTGTCCTTGGATATCCGGATTTCACCCAGGCGTTCGTATTACATTGTGAGTTGGCCTTGGTGCAGTGTTATATCAGAGACAGCAGGGAAAGATGAGAGTGATCGCCTATGGCTCCCGCACCCTAAGTCCATCAGAAAAGAGGTACCATCTGCACTCTGGAAAACTAGAGTTTTTAGCATTGAAGAGGGCCATCTGTGAACGTTTCAGGGATTATCTTTACCATGCCCCATCATTCGTGGTAGGGCTGGGCGGTATGACGGTATATTCCGTGACGACGGAATAAAATGTCTACCGTTACAGATTTTTCTATTCTGTTTATACCGTGAAGTTTAAATTAGTGGGCGTGGTTAACCTCACGTGTAGCGCGCTGGAACGTGAGAACGATTGAGAAGCTGCACACAAGCGTATATAAGAAGAAAAATCATGGAGAAAGATAAGCATGCTGATAAAGAAATCCCACAAACCAATCCCGAGCAGCAGGAGGAGGAACTTGTTGTGAAACGAGGCGCGACATCAGTGGTATGGACGTGGTTCGGGTTTACAAAGGCTGACAAAGAGCAGAAAAATGTGATTTGCAAACTGTGTCACGCGAATGTAACCGTTAGCCACGGTAGCACCAGTAACTTGTTTTATCATCTAAAGGTGAAGCATGTCAAAGCATACAATGAAAGCCAACAGATGCGCTCCACATCAGGTGTTCCGTCAACCTCTGGTGCTAAAAGCAAAAAACAATCTCAAACTAGTTTGGCCGAATCATTTACCAGAGGCACTCCATATGACAAAACCTCACGCAGATGGAAAGAAATAACGCAAGCCATTACAATGCATATCTGTAAAGACATGTCACCAGTTTACACGGTGGAAAAGAAGGGATTTCGTGATCTAATCAAAACGCTTGATCCGAGATATGTAATGCCGAGCCGCAAGCACTTTAGTGAAGTAGAGTTGCCGCGGTTGTATGGAGAATGCCGACGGAAAATTGAAGCGGAGCTTCGCGATGCTTTATACTTCTCAACAACAACTGATTTGTGGACAAGTCGAACTACACAGCCATATATGAGCTTAACAATCCACTTCATCAAAGACTGGACATTGTGCAGTAGATGTCTGCAGACTTCCTATTTTCCCGAGGATCACACGGGAGAGATGATAGCTCAAAGCTTAAAGGAAGCGCTTCAGTCATGGGAATTACGAGAGGATCATCAAGTCTGTGTCACAACTGATAATGCAACGAACAACATCAAAGCACTGCAACTAAATGACTGGACGCGGTTACAGTGTTTTGCTCATCGTCTTCATTTAGCCATTGGTAAGTGTCTAATAGAAATGAATAACATTAATAGTTTTATAATTCTTTGACTTTGACTTTTATTTTTGTTTTTATTTTATTATTTATACATCTTGTTATTAGGAAGTACCTATGTTGTTAATCTTATTAATAAATCTTAATTATAGAGATAAACGTTTTAAACATTTTTAAATGCATGCTACTTGTCTTGTGTAATTTGTCAACTATTGCTACATTATGTTTACACATTGCCCTCTACCCTTTTAATCTATTTATACAGAGAGAGGTGTGAAAGTGCCCCAAGTTGACCGCGCAATTGGGGTGTGCAAGAAAATTGTGAGTGCCTTCTCAAACACTTGGAAAAGACAGCGTGAACTGGCCATAGCTCAGGTGCAGCTAGGCTTGCCTGCTCACAAGCTTATCACTGAGAGTCCAACAAGATGGGGATCCAGGCAACAAATGATCGAAAGGGTCATTGAGCAGGAAAAAGCCCTAACACAAGTCCTGCAAGCTGACAAAAAGACCAGACATTTGGCTCTGACATGGCAGGACATGGACGTTCTTGAATCTGTAAATAAGGCATTATGCCCACTCGTAGAGTTTACAGATGCCCTGTCTGGGGAACAGTATGTAAGCGTTTCATACTTGAAACCCGTGCTTTATCTTTTTAATGAACAGGTTCTTAAGCCACAGGATGATGACACGCAGCTCACCAGGGACATTAAGGTGAACATTCTTGACTATTTGAATGAAAAATATGCAGATGAATCCACCCAGGAGCTGCTTGACATGGCTTCCCTTCTCGACCCTCGCTTCAAAACCACATACATAAATGCAGAACGAGTGGACTACATGAAGACCAGAGCTGCAGCAGAGATGGAGAGTCTTGCAGCTGATCCAAAAAGGCCTGTCGAGGGAGTCTCAGTGCCACTAGCTGAAGATGCTGGAGAAAATTCAGAATGTCCTACTAAAAAACAGAAGAAAAGTTTGGGAAGCTTCTTCAAAATTGCTTCATGCCAACGGCAAGCTGTCCCCCAGTCAGAAAGGGAGTCCATTGAAATGGAACTTAACAGCTATTTACAGGCAGTTGAAGTGGATGGTGAGACCAACCCCCTGGAATGGTGGAGGCAGCACGAGGCTAATTTTCCACGTGTGGCCAGCCTGGCAAAAAAATATCTGTGCATCCCTGCCACAAGTGCTCCATCTGAGCGTGCTTTCAGCACAAGTGGGAATATTGTCACATGCCGCAGATCAACACTAAAACCTGAGAGAGTTGACCAGCTTGTTTTTCTTGCACACAATTTGTAATTGTTTTGTTTGACAGAATTTTTTATTTATTATTTAATTATTTGAAGTGTTTATATTTATTTGATATTTAAAAAAAAAAAAAAGTTTCAAAAAGAGTTTAAATTTCTCTTGCTCTGGAAGTGTTTTTAAAGTGTTTTTTTTTATTTATTATTATTATTATTATTTTTTAGAACAAGCGTTTAGATTCTGACATTTTCCCCAAATGTTTACATTTTTATACTTTCTGCAAAATTTGTTTTGTTACTGAAGTTTTATTTATTTCAATGCTCCGAGAAAGTATTAATAATCTGTTCTGATATTAATAAAAAGTATGTTCTCTTTAAACTACACACATGTGGCCTATTTAATGTCATGGTGAGGTTGATCTAAAAGTTCATTCATTCACTACTAATGCTCTAAATAAAAGAAAAAATAATAAAATAAGATGAGAGCCTATTCTTTATTTTTAAAGTGGTATTTAATATATTTAGCACGTCCCTTTTGTTGATTTACCTGAAAAATTATTATTCCGTGATATATACCGCATACCGTGAAATAAAATAACTTATTCCGTGAAATAAATTTTTGGTCATTCCGCCCACCCCTAATTCGTGGTATACACGGATAACAATCCACTGACGTATGTGCTCACCACCGCAAAACTCAACGCAACAGGACACAGATGGGTGGCGGAGTTGGCCGATTATAACTTTACTATCCGGTACCGGCCAGGCAAGAACAACTCTGATGCAGATGGGTTGTCACGGATGCCCTTGGATATTGAGGACTACATGCGTTGCTGTACGGCTGAGGCCAGTCAAGATGTAATCAATGCGTCCATGGAGAGGGTCATAACGGAAAGGATAAACCCTTGCCAGGGTGTGGGGTTGATTCAGGTCAGTGCTTTGAGCATGGTGAAGGACAGTGAGACCAGCCAACCTCTCACCACAGATCAAATCCGCAAAGCACAGGAGGAGGATGAAATCCTGTCGAGAGTCCTCTGGTACAAGTCACAGAGCAGGAGGCCAAGTAGAGCTGAAGTGAAAGCAGAAAACCCTGCAGTGTCCATACTGCTGAAACAGTGGCTAAAGGTTCATGTTGGTCAATATGGTGTTCTGCGCCGTAGAACTTCCCATCGAGAACAACTGCTGCTCCCCAAAGTTTATCATCCGCTGGTCTTCAAAGAACTACACCAGGATATGGGTCACTTGGGGGTAGAAAGAACGCTTGACCTGATTCGAGAACAGTTCTACTGGCCACAGATGAGTAGGGACGTTGAACATTTTGTCAGTAAAGTGTGTGAATGCCTCAAGAAGAAGAAACCGAGTAAGCAGACCCGTGCACCTCTGGTGTCCATCCAGACCACATATCCATTCCAGCTCGTTTCCATAGATTTTCTGCATTTGGAGAAATGTAAGCATGGGTATGAGTATATATTGGTGGTCATGGACCATTTTACAAGATTCGCGCAGGCCTACGCAACTAGGAACAAAGCAGCCAAAGACTGTAGCTGACAAGATTTTCAACGATTTTGCCCTTAAGTTCGGGTTTCCCAGCCGACTACATCACGATATGGGTAAAGAGTTTAAGAACAGATTGATGGCCAGCTTGAAGAAACTCTCTGGCATCCAGGGCTCGCACACGACACCATACCACCCCCAGGGTAACGGGCAGGTGGAGAGGTTTAACCGTACCCTGTTGTCCATGCTGCGTACCCTGGAGGACAAGGAGAAGGAGGATTGGAAGGAATACCTCACTAAAGTTGTCCACGCGTACAACTGCACAAAGAATGAGGCAACAGGTTACGTGCCCTATTACCTTATCTTTGGGCGTTCTCCTCGCCTGCCTATTGATCTGTTATTTAATTTGGAAAAGGATGAGGCCCGTGACACCTATGATGACTACGTGAGTCATTGGAAGACGAGAATGCAGGAGGCATACAAGATTGCGGCAAAAACAGCTATCAAGGGAGCAGTTTGGGGAAAAGTCCTCTATGACAGAAAAGTTCAGGGGAGAGACCTCCACCCCGGCGACAGAGTTTTCTTCCCGTTGATCAGCCACCAGCAGAGATTCGTCAGCAACACGAGTCCCAGAGCTTTTCAAAGGGAAGAACCAAGCCAGAACGACAGCATTGGCAACAGCTAGAGCAGAGTGACACCTCCAGCGACGAATGCAGCGGCAACTACCAGTGGCATCTCAGACATGGCCGAGGGACACGGCAAAGACAGGGTTCATTGAATCCTCTAGCAGAGCCTTTTCAGCCTCAGCAGAGTCCTCAGCATCACGAAGAGGATGTGCCACTACAAAGCGAAGAGGATGTGCCACTACAAAGCGAAGAGGATTTGCCACTACAAAGAGAAGAGGATATGCCACTACAATCTCAGAGACCTGACTTAAGTCCTGATAGGCCTGAGCATGGTGAATCCGAAGCTGACTCTCTGGTTCTGATGCAAAGGGAGAAACAGGTGGTAAGACAGCGACCCCAGAGACTGAGACACCAGCCTGTGGTACTGAGCTATGATACATTGGGTCAACTGTCCTTGGTACAAAGAAACTGTAAGGTAACAGAGACTCAAGTAACACAGACTAATGGTTACGGGAGGCCTTGGATGGCTGAGGTGTTCTAAAGTGATGTTTTCCTTGTTCACGGAAATGTCCGGAGACATTTAATTTTGTGGGGGAGAGTGTAGCCCTGAGTGTTTATTGCCCCTTTAAGAGACACATATAAACATTGCCCCTTTAAATTTTTTTTATTTCAGTAACTGAGTTCTGATGATAAGAATTACGCTGACATTTGGTGATAATACTGTTGTGATGTATTTTAGAAAAAGTGTTACTGTTGTGAAACTCAGCTTCACCGATAGAGGGCACCCTAAGCTGTACACTCAGCTGAGGATTGGTAACTGACGCTAGCAGAGTGAAAGAGCGATCAGTATGTAACGAGTGAGTTTCAGTGCACACGCTACAGAGAGTGTTCCCAATCTAAACTGTCTTTTTCATACTTTCATACAGGTAAGCTGACGAAATTCACCTTGTAGTAATTCACAGCGGTATTATGTGCTTCTAAAACTGTAGTTCTTGCGAGAAACATAATGAGATGTTCAATGTTACACTGGTTCAGAGTTTTTGCACCTAAAATGGCGGACGATCAGATTAACAATCCTGATAAAAGATCATAACTTTCTGCATGAGTGAAAATGAGTAGTGTGTAAAAATACCATGATAGGTGGTATTCACATAAAAATGTCAGATAGGTGATGCACTAAATCGATGTTAAAGAACCTGAAGTAGTCATGTAGTGTTAAAGAAGTTAAGCTAAAATGCACACGTGTGAGTAGGCCTGTAGTCATCCCACTCACGTGTTAACTTTATTGAGAGTCATTCCATCATAAGCCATTAACTGTGAGAAAGAGCATTTCATGGTGTATTATTAATCAGAAATCAGATTCTCTGTGTTAATAATTTTAGAATCCATTTGCTGAGAATGTAATGTTAAAATATAGAAACCGTTATTGGGTTAAAACTGTGATTAAAATAATTAATACAATGATAAAAAGAGCAATAAGAAAAGTTTATACAATTTATAAATTCTGAAGTAATGTAGTTATATACTGAATTGTGATTTTCAGCGTTTGAGTATAGAGTTTGCACTGTACTTACCTGTAATTGTTACCAGAGTCTAATGTGATACTTGAATGTTATTTACTATACTTGCTTCTGCACAGTGTAAGATTGAGTATTGAAGATGTTTAGATTTATTGTGTTACAGTGTTAATCGGTTTAGAAAAGGTAACTTTAAGGATATTGTAATGGTGTGTCCCAGTCAGTGTCATGAATATGCATAAATGCTTGCACTTTGAGACATTATTTTTGATACTGTTAAGAATACTGAAGCTAGTAGAGTGAAAGAGTGATCAGTATGTAACGAGTGAGTTTGAGTGCACATGCTACAGAGAGTGTTCCCAATCTAAACTGTCTTTTTCATACTTTCATACAGAAAATAAATGTGTTGCACAAAGGAAGAGCACCGCCTCATCTTTGAAAAGTGTAACACCCGCAATGTGTATATGTGTAAGATGTAATAAAACAGAATTTACAGCGTACCTATTTGTAAAAATTGAGTACCTCCACAGTACCTACTCGTAAGGTATACGCAAAGTTGCAATATACAAAGTTTGGAATTATAAAGCATTTATACTGTAAATATTTCATATCTAAAGGGCACCTATTATGAAATGATGTGGTATGTATGACACACAAAGTGCAATTTTCCATGCAAGCATAACGTAAAGCTGTATATACATGTAGGTAACCTGAAACAATGTGCAAAATTTGGGAGATAAGTGTCACAGCCACACCTTCTACACTCCCGGAATCGGACACTTACGCCACACCCACTCGTCCCCAATCACCCGAATTCTGAACTCCTGTGCATCATCACCAGAACCACATATAAAGCCATCAGTCACCATCACTCATCGTCTGGTCTTGCACCGATCTCCTCACTTGCCTGAACGCCATTATTAAACCTACCTGAACTCTTGAACCCTCTTCATCCTCGTCAGTCTTCCTGTCCCCATCGTCTTCATCTGAGCACCATCTGGATCACCGTTCACCATAAGGGAAGTTGTGTTGTCACCGTTCTATCCACGTGTCAAGATTCACCTGTGTCTGAAACCTCTGATTCACATTAAACTACCTTATCACTGAATCCTCTGTGTCCTCGTCTGTGTCTGACAGAAGACCAGATTGCATGCAGAGCTCTTCGGACACGGGCGAGGACCGCACCGCGGATCCCTTCACGCAACTGGTTCACGCTGTACGGTCCTCACTGATGCAACAAACTCCCCCTTCTTCACCGGCTGTCAACAACTCAAACACCGCTACAACTCCGGTCACTTCTTCAGTTGCCCCTGCGAGTCCCATGGCCAAACCAGCGACATACAGCGGCACGGCGGAGGATTGCAGCGGGTTCCTGGTACAGTGTTCCCTCTATATGGAATCCAACTCTCATTTATTCACCTCCGAACGCAGTCGAGTAGCCTTCATCATCAACCTACTCTCAGGTAAGGCCCTCCAATGGGCTGAATCTCTCTGGGACTCGAACTCACCTGCCCTTGGATCCGTCACTAACTTCTGTTCCCAGTTAAAATCCGTCTTTGGCCATCAAACTTCTGCATTGTCTGTCCATGACCAATTATTTACCATTCACCAACAAAGAGATGAATCTGTGAGTGATTATGCCATACGCTTCCGCACTCTCGCTTACATAAGCGGCTGGAATGAAACTGCCTTAATTACAGCATATCGCCACAGATTGAATGACAAGATACAAAGTTTGATAGTTGTGTACGAAGACTCACTAGGACTAGAGAATCTCATTCAGAAATCCATTCGAGTTGCCCAGAGACTCACTGCCTGTCATCCGCTCACTCCCGCTGTACTTCCTCCGCCTGCTATACCATCTGTCGCTCCTCCAGCACCTGAACCCATGCAAGTGGACTCTCACCATCTGTCCGATCGGAACGTCAGCGGAGGATCAACGCCGGGCTATGTCTCTATTGTGGGGGAGATGGACACCTCTTACCATCCTGTCCAGTTCGACCTCCACGCCCAGCGGTGAGTACCATCCATATACCTCCTCAAACTGCTCATCTAACTAAGACCTGGGTTACTCTAAGACACCTTTGCTCTTCTGTTTCAGTACAAGCCCTCATCGACTCCGGTTCGGCGGGGAACTTCATCAACCGGCAAACCTTAACTCGTCTCAACGCCAAACATCACCGAAGCCCTGTCGAACTCAAAGTAACCACCATACAGGGAAAGCCGCTGGGCAAGGGTCGTGTCCACTATTTCTCCCCCACAATCATCCTCCGCGTGGGACTCCTGCACGAAGAAGACATCACGTTCATGGTGCTGGAGGAATCCACCGCAGACATCATCCTGGGACGCCCCTGGCTTAACCTCCACCAACCTCACATCCATTGGCCCACTGGCGAGATCCTGAAATGGGGAATGTCCTGCCATCATAGCTGCATCACTCCTCCAGCTAAAATCCCCAAGGTCAGTCCTCCCTTAAGGAAGTCTTCCCTACCGGTCCAGTCCACATCAGTGGAGAGCCCCGACACGAAGATGGATCATATCATCCCTCCTGAATATCGGGCGTTTCAGGATGTGTTCAGTAAGCGGTTGGCAACGAAGCTACCACCTCATAGGCCATGGGACTGCGCCATTGACCTCCTGCCTGGAGCAACCCTTCCTAAAGGACGAATCTATCCCCTGTCCATCCCGGAGCAGAAGGCCATGGAGGAGTATATACAGGAAGCCCTCGCTCAGGAGTTCATCCGACCATCTACTTCCCCTGCCGCTTCCAGCTTCTTCTTCGTGGCCAAGAAGGACGGAGGCTTGAGGCCGTGCATCGATTATCGCCACCTCAATTCACAAACTGTCAAATTCAGTTATCCTCTTCCCCTGGTCCCAGCGGCGTTGGAACAACTATGCGGAGCCAGGATCTTCACGAAACTGGACTTGAGGAGCGCCTACAACCTAATCCGCATCCGGAAGGGGGACGAATGGAAGACCGCTTTCATCACTCCTTCCGGGCACTATGAATACCGGGTCATGCCGTATGGGTTATCCAACAGTCCATCCGTCTTCCAAAACTACATGAATGAAGTCTTCAGAGATTACCTTAACAAGTTCGTAATTGTCTACATCGACGACATCCTCATCTACTCCACATCCAAGCAAGAACATATCCATCATGTCATCCTCGTACTCCGAAAACTCCGGGAACACCACCTTTACCTCAAATCCGAAAAATGTGAGTTCCATACGCCCTCAGTCCAGTTCCTAGGTTACATCATCGACCCATGTGGCGTGAAGATGGACCAGGGGAAGGTGGACGCCATCACACACTGGCCTCAACCCGGCTCCATAAAAGAACTTCAACGCTTCCTGGGCTTTGCCAACTTTTATCGAAGATTCATCAAGGACTACAGTTTACTCAGCTCCCCTCTAACTTCTCTCCTCCGGAACCGGCCCAAGTCTCTGTCCTGGAACCCCGAGGCCACTGAAGCTTTCCACCTGCTCAAACAAGCCTTCAAGACCGCTCCAATCCTCATCCACCCTGATCCCAGCCACCAGTTCATCGTGGAAGTGGATGCCTCATCCACCGGGGTCGGAGCAGTCCTCTCCCAGCGGCAGGGGAATCCACCACGACTCCATCCATGTGCCTTCTTCTCGAAGAAGCTATCCCCGGCGGAGCAGAATTATGACATCGGTAACCGTGAACTACTGGCCATTAAGCTGGCTCTGGAAGAATGGCGTCACTGGCTGGAGGGAGCCCAGTTCCCTTTCGAGGTGGTAACCGACCACCGGAACCTGGAATACCTCCGTGAAGCCAAAAGACTGAATCATCGCCAAGCTAGATGGGCCTTGTTCTTCACGAGATTCAACTTCAAGGTCACCTATCGCCCTGGCTCCCAGAACAATAGAGCCGACGCCCTCTCCCGTCTTCATCAAGCAGATCCCGAACCCGAATCTCCAGAACCAATCCTCCCTCCAGCCATGATAGTTAGTCCTATCCAGTGGAGTATTGATCATCTGATTGCACAGGAAAACCTTCAACACCCTGCTGCGCCGGGAGGTCCAGAAGGGAAACTCTTCGTCCCCCCTCAACATCGGATTACCCTCCTGGACTTATCTCAAACCTCTCCGGGCTTTGGACACCCAGGCAGGAGGCGGACCCTCTCGCTCCTACAACAGCGTTACTGGTGGCCATCGATGGCTCTGGATATGGTCCGCTACCTCAAAGGATGCTCCGTCTGCGCCATAGCAGACACCCCTAGAAGACTCCCGTAAGGTAAACTGGTGCCTCTGCCCATTCCTGAACGTCCATGGACCCATTTCGGCATTGATTTCATGACTGACCTCCCTCTCTCTCAAGGCTACACCTGTGTACTGGTAGTGGTCGACAGGTTTTCAAAATCATGTAAACTCATCCCTCTCAAAGGACTCCCCACTGCGTTCGAAGCGGCAGAGGCACTATTCCACAACGTCTTCCGTCACTTTGGCATCCCAGAAGATATCGTCTCCGACAGAGGCCCCCAATTCATCTCTAGAGTCTGGTCAGCTTTCTTCCGTCTTCTAGGGGTGTCCGTCAGTCTCTCCTCGGGATACCATCCTCAGACCAACGGCCAGACGGAGCGTAAGATTCAGGAGCTGGGGAGGTTCCTGAGGATTTACTGCCACTGTAACCAGGACTGTTGGAGCCAGTACCTACCCTGGGCCGAATACGCTCAGAACTCCCTCCAGCAATCTACCACCGGGCTCACCCCCTTCCAATGTGTCCTTGGATATCAACCTCCGCTCTTCCCATGGTCAGGTGAGCCCTCGCAGGTCCCAGCGGTAGATCACTGGTTCCGACAGAGCGAGAGGGTCTGGGACTCGGCTCACGTGCATCTCCAGCGGGCAGTGCGGATGCATAAGGAGCAAGCGGACGCTCGTCGAGGACCCACGCCGCAATACCAACCTGGACAACAAGTCTGGCTCTCGACGAGGGACATCCGCCTCCGACTGCCCTGCCGTAAGCTGAGTCACCGATACATCGGACCATTCACTATTGAACGGCAACTGAACGAAGTGACCTATGGACTCCAACTCCCTGCACAGTACCGTATCTCACCTTCATTCCATGTCTCACTCCTCAAACCCTTCACTGAACCTTTGTCTCCTCCATCCACAGAACCTGGTGATGATGCCGTACCTCCTCCTCCGGCCATCGAAGACGACAACGACATCTTCCGGGTGAGAGCTATCCTCGACTCTCGACGACGGGGTCCTCAACTGGAGTACCTTGTGGACTGGGAAAACTACGGCCCGGAGGAGCGTTGCTGGGTTAATCGTAACGACATCCTGGACCCCAGCCTTCTCACTGACTTTCATCAAGACCATCCAGACCGCCCCGCTCCCCGTGGCCGAGGTAGACCCCGTCGTCGCACAAGATCCCAGCCGTCAGGAGCCGCCCGTGGAGGAGGGGGTACTGTCACAGCCACACCTTCTACACTCCCGGAATCGGACACTTACGCCACACCCACTCGTCCCCAATCACCCGAATTCTGAACTCCTGTGCATCATCACCAGAACCACATATAAAGCCATCAGTCACCATCACTCATCGTCTGGTCTTGCACCGATCTCCTCACTTGCCTGAACGCCATTATTAAACCTACCTGAACTCTTGAACCCTCTTCATCCTCGTCAGTCTTCCTGTCCCCATCGTCTTCATCTGAGCACCATCTGGATCACCGTTCACCATAAGGGAAGTTGTGTTGTCACCGTTCTATCCACGTGTCAAGATTCACCTGTGTCTGAAACCTCTGATTCACATTAAACTACCTTATCACTGAATCCTCTGTGTCCTCGTCTGTGTCTGACAATAAGGGTGTAATGACTTAAAAAAATTAAAAGTATATGTACTGTCAGTATTTTGTAAGTAATATGTAACTATTCTAAGATTATTTGGTGTGCATGACCTACTGTGTTTGGCAACAATATTATGATTTAGAACAAGTTGCTTTTTAGTAATAACATAAAATATATAATGAAGTATATTTTACACTACATACTGGTACTTAATGTATTATTAGAACATATATCTTACATGACATTGATACAAATTGTAAACTGTAGTAGGCCTATATCATAGTATAATTTAGTAATTATAGTAAAGTTAAAAACCGCCATAGTCAAGATTACTAAAGTGTGGGGAAATATTATGAGTTTTTGCTATGATTTGGTTTTAAAATGTATATGAAAATTTACCTGATAAAAGAGCATTGCATACGGTCATCTCAGCAATGAATCATGTCCGTTGAGGTGCAGTACAGTGGGAAAAACTAGATTACCTGTTCCAAGCTGCTCCCAGGAATAGCATATAAATATAACATCATAATACACATGTACATTTACAGATTTTTTTTTTTATATATATATATATATATATATATATATATCTGTAGTGCTGTTGGTGCACTTTAGCTTCCATATGTGGTTTGAGGCAAGTAGAATAAAATGTACTACAACCTTTTTCTTAACTACAATGCATACATACACTCTTGTTACGTGTAGTTATTGTGTAAGTGTAACATTCGCAGGCTGTTATCTAAAGTGATGCCGGTTATAGTGTACTTACAGTGTATTTATCTAAGAAAGTTCTGGTAATACAAGGTAACTACATGGGGTAGGGTTAGGTTTAGGGGTAGGTTCAGGGTTAGTACCTAGTTATTACATAGTTATTGTAATTACTATAATAAGTACATAGTATGTACATGAGGAACAGGACTGTAAAATAAAGTGCCTTGTTGCCCTCGTTACGTGTAGTTACTGTGTAAGTGTAACATTTGCAGGCTGTAATCTAAAGTGATGCCTTGTTGCCCTTTTGTTTCATGCAGTTAATATTTAAGTGTAACATCTGCGGGTTTGTTACGTGTAGTAACTGCGTAAGTGTAAAATTTGCGGACAGTATTCTAGTGATGCCTTGTTGCCCTCTTGTTATGTGTAGTTACTGTGTAAGTGTAACATATGCAGGCTTGTTATGTGTAGTTACTGTGTAAGTGTAATAATTGTGGGCTGTAATCTAAAGTGATGCCTTGTTACCCTTCTGTTATGTGTAGTTACTGTATATGTGTAACATGAAACGATTTTAGTTATGCTACAAAAGATTTGTTTCAAAGCTATTAACAATGAACTGTATTGCATAGGTAAATCAAAGGTCTTTATAACATATCTTTTCCAAGAACAGAATGAAAACAGAAGAGAACAGAAAAAATTGCAACCACTTGCATGTTCTACATTTATTTTTAATAGCCATATTATACATTTTTCTATCCAGCTGTGGGCAGAACAATATTCTGAAAGATTTTTTGCATATGCTTGCAAAGTTGTCAAAGGTGTTCACAATATGTGCATAGTACCAAATTATTTGTTTAACGATTAATTTAATGTTAATGTTACTCATTATCAGTGTTGGGAAGGTTACTTTGGAAATGTAATAGGTTACAGATTACAAGTTACCCTGTTTAAAATGTAATAGTAGTGTAACTTTTTCAATTACTTTATTAAAGTAAAGTAACTAATTACTTTTGAGTACTTTTTGATTACTTTTCTAAATTTGTGAAAATTAAAGAATAATAAATAAAAGCATATACATCAACTTAAATACAGTTATCTAATAAGCATGTGACGTATTCTGTGTAATAAACTCCTGAAACATTGGTGTTTTTTTTAACTGCTGTCTCTTTGTATATGATGATAGTTTTCTCAAAATAAGTAAAATGCACATGAAGTGACACAGAGCAGTCTAGAAATTATGTTTATGTGCTTGTGAACTCCTATATTGAGGCGGCAGAGGTTAAAAACACTGCGAGCTTCAGTAGGCCTATAGTAAATGAAACCATGTCTTTGCCATTAATTTACAGGAGGGGCGGAATGGGAAAAAAATTCAGACTGAAAAATTCAAACTCACAAAAAATAGTTTTGTCCATGAATTTGTTTGTATATGGACCTGGCATAAAAAAGGTTTAAATCTTTAATTTGGGGACATGCAAAATAATTAAAAGTTCTCTCCTGAACTGCACCTTCACTTCCGTTTTTCTCTTCAGTCTCTTTATTTTGCCGTGTTAGCCATCTCTCTCATGACTTTAATACTCAAGATTGAACAAAACTATACTTTACAATACAATACTCTACAATACTACAATATCTTTATAGAAAAATCCTAATACTGTCACGAGTCATGTTTTTCCCTTACAAAAATTGACCATGCTTTTATTAGCCTATATAAAAGTAAAATAACCTTGTTTTGTTTTTGTGCAAATGGATTTGTATTTATTTTTAAATAAATACATTTGTAAAATAATTTTACATTTCTGGTTACCACAGTTAAACAATAGTAACCATTTTCTCTGGATTTATAGTTAAATATTAAAATTTTAATTTTCGTAAGGGTTGTGTTGTTGTCTGTCGTAGCTCCCCCTAAACCTATATATATATATATAAAAAAAAATTACTACTGTAACATTACAAAAGATAATAATGATGTCCTTTATATAGTATTTTGAGTGTTGACTGAGTGATGACTGATGAGCAACGTGCTACTGCTTGATTAAATAAATAAAAAAACAAAGACAAAAAATCATCTTTACAGATGAAACTGACCTGAAACCCTGAACAGTAGTTCTGCTTCTCTACTCCAGCTGTGCGCTTCCACAGTCCACTATTCTCTCTCTCTCTCGCATTGATTACTCCGAGTCTGATCCAAACCGGTTGGCGGAGGCGCGCGAGTCATGACTTCATGATTTATTAGAGATTAATTATCAAATGGTGGATTCGCAAATGATAACTTTAGTACATTCGGCAGGTAATTATACTATAATGATATTAAATAGTGGGGCAAAATTGGCTGCCAGGCCACCGGGAATTGTCCTGGTTCTCCCGGTGTCCAGTCTGCGCCTGATTTCCAACACGCAGAATGTGAAAGTAATATATTGCATTTTTGGGGCTTAATATTCACAGACACTAGTCCATGTCATGTTTTGATTCAAGTGTACTGACCTACTTTTGAATTAGTCATCCAAAATGTGGCATATTCCGTCCGCGTTAGGCATTCCGTTTTTATGACTGGATTCTATGAACCAGACTGTGTTTCCGTATCCCGGAAATTATTAGGGCGGTACGTCTCAGAATAGTCAGGGCAATTTGGGAAAGAAATCAGTTAAATCTGTATGTGGATGTGTGTAAATATTCAAATTTAATCCTCTTTGTAATCGTTAAAAATTTCATAAGTAACTGTAATTTAATTACTCATTTTTTCACAGTAACTGTAATTAATTACAGTTACAATAATTTTGTAATTAAATTACGTAACGCCGTTACATGTAACTAGTTACTCCCCAACACTGCTCATTATAAAGAGGGACCGAAAAATTCAAACAATGGTGTTGTTTTAGTATTTGTTCACAAATTATGACGAACACAAAAAAAAAAAAAAAAAAAAAAAAAATCCAGACAAATTACTCACCCGTATGTCATCCACATGTCTTTTTTTCTTCAGTTTTATTTTTTATTTTTCCCCAGTTCATGACAGTCAGGGTAGGTCTAAAAACTCCCATCTCATTTTCTCCTCCAACTTCAAAATCATCCTAAATGATTTGAACTTTTGTATATTGACTTTATAAATTCTGGGTCAGTACTTCTGCAGCGATGTAGGACAATTTTGAAGTTGGAGGAGAAACTGAGTTGGGAGTTTTTAGACCTTGCCTAACTGTCATGAACCGGAAAAAACTGTTCACGCAGAGCTAGACAAGAGGAGTATTTAACCAAACTTTTTCCATTCTTCCTTGGGTGGGATTGTTTAGAGCCATTTGAAGCTGCATTTAAACTGCATTTTTGAAGTTCAAACTCAGGGGCACCATAGAAGTCAAAAACATAATTTCTTTCAAGCTGAAGAAAGAAAGACATGAACATTGTGGATGACAAGGAGGTAAGTACATTATCTGTAAAAAAAAAATTGTTCCAGATGTGAACTACTCCTTTAAGGTGAATTGAGGCTCATCAGAGTGGACTTCACTGTCACCTAATTACTGTCACATATTTTATATTTTGTTATACTAAGTTCTTGTTCGTTATTTTCCAGTTATCTGTGTTAGTTTTGTAGTTCTTTGTTATTTTATTATTTATTGCTTTACCATATTACAGTGTTGGCAACTCTTACAGATTTGCGTTTATTTTCATAAAAGTAATTTCTATATTTGGCAAAATATTTATTATAAAAAATAAATATATTTTTATATTAATGCAAACATGACTTTTTTTTTTTAAATTGTGATCACAACTTTGCAAGCATATGCAAAAGATCTCCATAATTTTTGTCGATTCCTGCCCACAGCTGAAAGGAAAAAGGAACATTTATTTGTAATATGCCTATTAAAAATAAATATAGAACATAATTATGTGTTCGTGTATGTGTGTCTTTGTGTATGTGTGTTTTTACAGTTCTTTTGTATTTTGTATAAGTGGTGGTTGCAAAATAGTTTTTTTTTCTGCATTCTGTTCTTGGAAAATATCAGTTAAAATTTTGTGAAATAATAAAAATAATATTATACCAATAGCTCACAGATGTTACACTTACACAGTAACTACACATAACAAGGATGTATGTTTGCACAGTAGTTAAGAAAACATTTTTCTACTTGCCTCAAACCACATACCGAAGCCCAAAGTGCACCAACAGCACTACAACTATCAAAAAACATAAATTATAAAGTAATGCACATGTTGTGTATTATGCTGTTATATATCCTGGGAGGATTTGGAAAAAGGTAATCTACTTTGACAATACAATGGTGGTTACCTGCTGAGATAACCATGAGCAATACTCTTTCATTAGGTTCATTTTCATATGGGAATTTCTAAACCAAATCATATCAGAAGCTCATCACATAATTACCCAATACTTTCAGCTGAGTTCAGTAATATCCATGACCCCATATAAATAACACTAGTAAATAATATAGCTTATTGTGGGTTTTGTATTATATATATTTGTAATTTGTTATGATGAAGTTGTAGTTTAGTGCATTAAATCTATGTTATCTTATATAAATGTAATCAAATAACACACTACATTTAATCTTAACCACCTACTTTACAGTATATGTGCTTTAGTATTTTAGTCAACATCTAAATAAGTGTACTTCTTTAAAGCACGTCAAAATATTAAAACCATTTAATATGTAAAACATTTCATTTGACATTATTACAAAGTACACTTTTTGAAAGTGTGTTAAACCATGAAAGTTTTCTCTCTTAAGTATAAACTTACAGTAAGGGGCCTTTTATTTAATTAATTTTTTTTTCTGGAAGTTTAGATTTAAAAAAGTATGTTACACCTTTTCACGGGGGAATATTTGCATATGTTCAGTTAGACCTCATCTTTTCATTGTTAAATTTAGAGACAACTCTATCATAAACAACTCTGGTAAAAATAATCAAAATAAATCGCAGCGTTAGACTTCCACCCAAACATGCCTTAATATCTAAAGTATAATCACAGTGTTTCTGTACTTACCTTGTCCTGAAAGTGCAGGCAACACACACAAGATCAACACTAAAACTGCAAATGAATCAGAAA
Organism: Carassius auratus; assembly: GCF_003368295.1. NCBI lineage: Eukaryota > Metazoa > Chordata > Actinopteri > Cypriniformes > Cyprinidae > Carassius > Carassius auratus. The sequence continues at coordinate 11,065,289 of NC_039285.1, forward strand.
AGTTATCAATATAATATTTTAGAAAGGCAAAAATATATAAACAAAGAAATAACCCAGATTCCACTGAAAACCAACTTAAAAGGTGGACTGCCATACAGTACATGTATATGATGTGTAGATTTCCATTGTGTATCTCTGTTCAACGAAACAAGAAACAGACATCCAGATGCAAAGCACTGATAAATGAATGTTTATGATAGTACAAAACCCCGCCTCTCCAGTGAAACTCCAGTGAAAAAAAATGCAACAGAGAAACTGGGAAATGAAAAAAAAAATAAAAAAAAAAAAAAAAATTCTACCCTTCCCAAAGGTTCTTTTCAACAATGAATGTCATTATAACTTTGTTAATAACCTTCAGTGCCATGTCACCACTGTGTACATCAGCAATATTCTTCAGACAGAAAAGGTTTTGCTTTTAGAAAGGTTTTTTGAATATGTTAATAGACATGGTGTTTTGTTGTGTATTATATGGAGCATACACGACAGACCTCTTCTAGATTTACTGCCAACAACTTGTTGTTTTTTATTGAACTGAATCACAATAAAGATGATTTATTTACATGTCATGACACATGAAGTAAACGTGATCTCTGGGCATTGTTTCATCCAATGTAACTAGTATTTATTTATACTAGTTTCATTTATATAGAGTGCAAGATCAAGAAATTTCTGTAAGTAACCAGCGGTACTATAAGTGACAGTGACATGACATACAGTACAGCCATGTCCAATACTGTAGTCATTTTAAAAAGATAATTGGATTTGTTCTCTATAATAATAATAATAATAAAAAACAATTTTCCTTATAATGTACATTATTCTGAAACGCGTCGATTTTTACAAAGCTCCGAAAACCAGTCAGTATCTGGTGTGACCACCATTTGCCTCAATTTAAATTTTATTAGTAATAGGCATTGCTAAGAACTTCATTTGGACAACTTTAAAGGTGAAATTCTCAACAACAAAAAAAAAAAATAATTTGCACCCTCCAGATTTTCAAATAGTTGTATCTCTGCCAAATACTTTCCTATCTTAACAAGCCACAAATCAATGGAAATATTATTTATTCAGCTTTCAGATAACAAATATATCTCAATTACGAGAAATGTACCCTTATGACTGGTTTTGTGGTCCAGGGTCACACACAAAAACACACACACACACACACACACATATATATATGATTTTATTTGGTTTTGGAATAGCCCCATAGTGTCCTACTATTCTAATTTAAATTATTGATTAAAATGTAAGAATTTGACAAAATATAATGCATAATTCTAATAAAAAAAAAAAAAAAAAAACTGCCCGTTTAAATCAATTTACAAATTACAATTGCAGTGTAGAATATATATTTCTGAAATCCTTCTTTATATTACTTAAGAGTTGTTCATGTTGTTTATCTGATGTCTTCTTCCCCTATTAATGCATTTGACCACCCTGTTGTGCCAAGGTCCACCCGGTCATCTTCATCTTTTATGAAAATAAACAAATGATTTAAACATGTTAGCACAACCTTTTGTGTGATTTCTTTATAAAGAAATGAGGGCCAGTTAGTATTCATTGAAAGTATGACCAGATATCTTTGTCATTTGATTTTATTTAGAAAACAAAGTGCAACTTTCACATATTTATTGGGATACAAATATGTTGCAGTAATTACATTTTTTCAAAAAACTTTTTCCACTTAGTAAAATGTATATTTGAGGAAGGGACAACTTATCTTTCTGAAAATCTATATTTTATAATCATTATGTAATATAAATGTATATACTCTACTTTGAATTTGCCATTACAGGGTGTACATATTTTGTGGTTTACTCAAAAATTGTCTGCTTGCAGTTATTTATAAAAAGTGCAGGAGCTTGACCAATATGCATTTCTAACAGCCTACACCAGTGGCTTTCAACCTGTGGGCTTCAGGCTTAAGTCGTAACATAATAACAATTTCATATATATAATTAAATAACAAAAAATAAATATTAAACTGTAACTTATTTTCTGTTCATTGCCAGTTCATTCTAGGGCTGTGTGCTTAATCGAAATCGTCATAAAATCACGATTTGAGTGTGCACGATTTCTAAATAGCTTTATAGCACAATTTTCCACTGCCCCGACCTCTCAGAGTATGCTATCCGAACGAGTCAATCTTTTGTTTGTAATCTTGCTCGGCTTGTTGTTCATGTTCAGTTCTCTCTTCACAACAGTTCAGTAAGTGTACTGTTTGAGTAAATGAATTACTCCGGGATATTGGTTTGTTTTAACTCAGAGAGAGTGTAAGCCACATTAAAAAAGTAAACAGCTTAAGTCATTTGTGGATTAATGCTTATTGGAGACATGAACCATTTCAAACATTCAGTTCAATTTGGTGAACTGGTTCAAGAAGATCCAGTTACATCGAGTGATTCGTTTGAGAACCAGATATCATACACTGCGGTGAACGTGCTCACAACAGACCTGGAAGAGAAAACAATGCTGAATAAAGTCTTAATTTTTGCCATTTTTGGACCAGAATGTATTTTTGATGCTTCAAAAAATTCGAACTGACCCTCTGATGTCACATGGACTACTTTGATGATGTTTTTCTTACCTTTCTGGACATGGACAGTATAACATACACACAGTTTCAATGGAGTGACTGAGAGCTCTCGGACTAAATCTAAAATATCTTAAACTGTGTTCCCAAGATGAACGGAGGTCTCATGGATTTGGAACGACATGGGGGTGAGTTATTAATGGCATAATTTAGATTTTTGGGTGAACTAACGATTTAACACTGGTTTTGTGACAGAGCAAAGGAAATCCGCATTCGAGCAGAGAGATTTGCGCTTGCGCATTATTTTAATGTGCTTTCACATTACAATAACGCACTCTCAATGCTGCTTCTGAACTGCATACACATACTGTGTACTCACTGCAGAAGGAGTACATGTGAACCTGTATAATATATAACAAATCTATTCCAACACCTGAGGCACCGCTACAATTAATGGGCTCTGTGAACAATGCATGGCAAAAAAGAAAAATAATTCCCTGCACACGGGGTTTATTTATATTTTTGCCATGAGTCTATACATTTTGTTACAACCTTTACTTAATGATTATTTTTGTACTGATAGGATGTTATGGATGTGTAATGTGTGTATGCGCGGAAATGGGGCGGAAGAGAGAGTTATAGTAAAGTCATATTTTACATGCACGCTGTCTCCTGTACGCTTTTAATTGATAATATAACATGGTGTCAGAAGTGAACTAACCTCGCATTCCAAGCGATGACAACTATTTGCACCCGATCGGCAAGATTAAGATTTTGTAAGTGAAGTTTCGCGGATATAATTCAGACGACGCGTCGACATTTGCAGCTGCGTCACTGACACGGTGTCTGAGTGATCGCATTTGAAAATGTGCGTTCCGGGCCTGAATGTCGGTCTTTGTTCTGCTTTGTGAAACCCACCCACTGCCAGTTTACCCAACTGTATTTTGGCACCTAGGTTGCCAGTTTGCGGAAAACACAGCGCATTTCATTTCATTCATCATCAAGTGTGAAATTTAAAGGCCTATCCCATTTTTGCCTGCTAAAATGGAACTAAGTAGGCTAACTTTTACTATTAGTTTAAATGAGCTACTTTTTACTTTTCCTTGAGTAGATTTTTAGACTGGTTCTTTTACTTAAAATTAGTCAAATTTAATTTATGTAATGGCACATTTACTTGAGTAGAATATTTTAGTACTCTTTCCACCTCTGCTTTTTAGACTAATATACATATATTTCTACAAGAGCTCTTTAAATTGCAATTCTGTTTTTCTCTGGAATTGTATTTCTTATATATTGGAGTGGAGATGATATTTGATGCTCACATGTTTTTAATTTTAGTCTATTTGTAAATAAATGTATATTGTTATTGTGGTCATCCCCTCAGGTATCATCTTTCAAAATGTGAATGCCTCAAATATTTGCATTACTCCTATTAATGCAGAGAAATTCACTTATGACAACTCATCAAAAGTCTAACGACTTTTGGAAGATTTGAACACCTCTTTGGCATTATGTATTTCTTTATTTTCCTTTTCCCCCAATGTATGTTTGAGACTGTATCTTTGTGTTTCTGGACAATGGAGTAAAATCTGTCTTAAACTTAAAAAATTCCCAGAAAACAAGACTTAAGTAATACCTGTAAGTAATTTTAAGTAAATTAGTCTTGATTATTATTTTTATAGCATCTGGAAATATTTCTACTGTAAAACAAGCCAAAAGGTAAGCAATTTATTTTGCAGTGTACATCTCTAAACTAACACGTTTTAGTGCTTGTCTTCATCAGCAATACACAAACTACACACAAATGTAATTGTACGGTCAGCATGCACAATTATAACATATTGCAATCAATATAATTCAAGGCTCAAAGGAAAATAGATAATTATGACGTTATGGCATTCAAGTGTGCTCATCTCATAAACACGATGATTGCAATGATCCTCTAAGGATGATTTTAATGAAAGGGTCTTATTGTCACACTTCTTCAGTCAATAAATCTATCAAGATTTCAATGGCAATCTGAAAATGGTTAAGATTCAATCAAGCTGGCCTGTAATGAGAGCTCATCTCAGAAGGGTTTGGATTAAGCTGAGGGCAACGGACTAATTACTCTCACGTTATCTGTTTAACAAGGTTGTGATCCCTTTAAACCCACACCAGTGATAGATGAAATGGTCAGATCATGATCTTCACGTCATCCACTGACTACAACAGTCACAGCACAGAAGTATTTCCTATACTGTTGTGCAACTTGTAATGTACGCTGATTTAAACAAACAAGCAATTTTTTTTAAAGGCACCCAGACTGGATGCTTTTAATGTACATTATACTGAGAATGTCTTTTTTTCATTGCTCAGATGTTGCTCTTTCATTGCTCTGGAGACTTTCGATCCATTTCAAAGAAGTATCAATTTTGCCTCAGATATAACTTCTACAGTGCTTGAGGAGAAATCAAAATTAGATGCAAACAAAGCCAACAGCTGAAGAGAACAGAGCTACAAAATCAACATGAAAAGCAGCTCAGATGGTTTAATGAGAAATGTTTGAACTCGTACTGTGTGGTGTTTTTACCTTTCAACAGAACACACTGCACGCAATGTACTACTCACATTCCCAACTTTATTCTTCTTCTTCACCTTACAAACACAATTCCTCACTAGAGCCCCTAGTGGTGCAGTTCCACATTAATGTGTTATACTTAGCAATTACTATGAACTGTATTGCTTCTCAACACAACATCCCCCCCGTTACTCAAACAGAATAACTACTCTTAAGATTGTTACCTTATTCAAGTTTTTCCTCAAACAACAACTTATCTCAAATAAGCATGTTCAAATGACCTCTTATGCATTCAAGCAACAGTCTATTTAAAATAGGCATTTCAACGAAGCATAATGAATGATTCTAGCACTTTTTCTTTTAACATAACAGAATAACATAAAAGGAATTATTCAAACATTTCAGGATTCAGTGTATATTCACTTTTTTTTTTTTAATAGGGCAGCGATCCGCCTACACCCTTTACATATCTTCTTGGTCTGACTTATTTCTTTCTCTTCAGACACATTACTCCAACAAATAGTCTTTAGTCCACAAAAGTGGGCGTCTCTGTCTCACGCCACTATCCGAACTCAGAACAGTGTTCTCCATTGTACAGCCTCTTTCAAGTATTTCATCCTGTGCAGAGTTTTCCTCTCCTTTTGGACATAGTGAAAGACGTGCTGAATTCCATCTTCTCCCATCACTTAAGATGAAAGAACTCTGACCTGTTTGTTGTTCTACTGACAACGGATCAGTAAACTGGGCTTCTCCTTTTTTCACATGAAAAGGCTTTCTCACCCTCACTTTATCTCCAACCGCAATATTAAGGAATTTAGATCTTCTTTTACAATCAGTGTATTGTTTGATTTTGTTCTGTCTTTGTGTCACACAAGCTCTAACCTGAGCAAATTGATCAGGGATCTCCTCAGGTGGAAGAACATTCAACTTTGTTCTCATAGGTCGACCTCTCAAAAGCAGAAAAGGGGTCTCACCTGTTGTAGCATGGGGTGTCGCTCGATAGCTCATGGTCAGGACTGCAGATTTCCAGGGCTTATGCGCCACTTCAGCTGCCTGAAGACACTCTTTAAGCACCCTGTTGAACCGTTCGATGGCCCCATTAGCCTGAGGATGATAAACGCTGGTCTTTATGTGCTTTATTCCCTGTGTTTTCACAAAATCAGCAAATTCAGACGAAGTGAACTGTGGCCCATTGTCTGTCGTGATGGTGCAGGGGTTTCCTTCTCGAGCAAAGATAGTGGTCAGAAATTTCAGAACCGTCTCTGTTGATACCGATGAAGCAAAACCAACTTCTGGCCATTTGCTGAAATAGTCAATCAGTGTTATTGCAAACTTACAATCAGTAGCACCCTTTTCGAAAGGTCCTACTATATCAATAGCAACATGTTGAAATGGGCCTTTTGGGAACTCCACTGGCTGCATTGGAGCTGTAAATGTTTTGGCCGATTTATCACTGGCCTGGCAGGTCACACATGCAGACAGGATCGTGTGAACAAGATCGTCCATTCGCGGCCACCAATACAGCTCTCTCAGACGCTGTTTGGTTCGAACAAGCCCCTGATGTACCCCGTGCGCCAGGTGGATGAGGCGTTCCTGTAATGCAATAGGAACAATCAAACGATTCCCCCTGAAAATCAATGGACATTCAACAGCCAGTTCATGTCTGATTGGGAAGTACGGACGTAAATCACTGGAGACAGACTTTTGCAGTTTAGGCCAACCTGTCTGAATTGTCTGACGTAACTTAGACAGTTCAGGACAGTCCTCACATTCAGCTTTAAATTCCACTAGCATACGGGACAGACAATCTGCCACACAGTTTTTACTACCTGGACGGTACTGTATATCAAACTGGAAGCACATGAGTCTAGCAGACCAACGAGCTACCCTCATGCCTGCTCTATTCATGCCCTTTGTGGAGAGAAGAGTAGTCAGGGCCTGATGATCAGTTCTTAGAGTAAAACGATGTCCCCACACATACGTTCTCCACTTTTCTACTGCCCAAACACACGCAAGTGCCTCCTTCTCCACAGTAGAATATTTTCTCTCAGACGTTGATAGCGTCCTGGATGCAAAAGCTACCACACGTTCGGCACCATCAAGATGTAGCTGTGTCAGAACAGCACCAAGGCCCTAATCAGAGGCGTCTGTAGTAATGAATGTGGGAAGGGAAGGATCATAAATAGAAAGAACAGGGCTCTCCAGCAGCATTCTTTTAAGCACTTCAAAGCTTTCAATGGTCTCTTTACTCCACTGTAGTGGCGTTTTTGCATCAGCTCTAAGCATCTGCCTCAGTGGCTCAACCACAGTAGCGTAGTTTGGAAGAAATTTGTTGAACCATGACGTGAGCCCTAGGAACGAACGTAGCGCTGCCATATCTGTAGGTCGAGGTGCTTCTGAAATGGCAGTGAGGTGGCCTGGGCTGGGACGAAGTCCTTCTTTAGAAATGACATGACCCAGGAATGGAATGCTTGCTTGGTTGAAAGAGCTTTTATCAAAGTTAATCTGCAGGCCAAACTCATCTAACCTTTTACGAACATCTTGGAAGTGCTTATCATGGGCCTCCTGAGAATTACCATACACTATAATGTCATCCAAGTAATTCTTTACCCCTTCCCACTCCTTTAGGACCGTTTGCATCATTTTTTGGAAGTCTGATGGCGCTGAAGCTAGTCCAAAGGGAACACGAGTGAAACGGAAAAGGCCTTCGTGCGTTATGAATGCTGTCAGGTTATGACTGTCAGGATGGAGAGGCAGCTGGTGGTAAGCAGAGCTCAGATCAATTTGACTGTAATGTGAAGCACCTGCGAGTTCTGTAAATAAATCATCCATGTGAGGTAATGGGTAGCAATCCATAATCACAATCTTATTGGGTTCACGGAGGTCCACACAAAGTCTAATGTGTCCATCACGCTTACGCACTACAACCAACGGGCTAACCCATTCTGAAGCATCAACTGGTTCAATTACGCCCGCTGTAAGGAGACGATTAAGCTCGGTGGACACCTCCTTACGAATGCTGAGAGGCAAGCGTCTCAATTTTTGACGTACTGGTGTCACTGTTGAATTAACTTGCACTTTGTGGATGAATCCTTTCACACATCCCAAGTGAGTAGCAGATACAGGAGATACTTTGTACACGGGACTTGTGAACTGCTGAGTCAACTGGAGAGGTGCAGCTGAGATTTCACCTTCATTTTCCATGTTCTTTACTTCCCCCCTTACAATGTTCAGGTTCAGCCGTCTAATCAAATCCAACCCTAACAAGGGAGATCCTGCAGTCACTACATAAAAAGTAGCTGGAACTTCATTGTCATTTTCTGGGACACCCACTAATGCTGATAAGCAGCCGATAACTGGTAGGTTCTCTTTTGCATAAGTGACTAGTTTAATTTCGGGCTTAGTCAGGGTGCATTGTGAGAAGTGTTATACAGATCTTCTGGAAGTATAGAAACTGATGCGCCCGTATCTACAACCAGTTGTAACTTATGTCTATGACCTCTTGGTGCTTCAATATTCACTTCACAGGTGATCTTATCATTGGCTGTGACAGATTTTTTTTTACGTTTTCCACACAGAGCACAGTCACGTCTGGAACTACCACCTCTCTTACTTCACTCACTGCTGCTTTACACACTCTAGCAAAATGTTATGACCTTTACCATACTGTCATGGGTGTCCTGGACAGTATGGTAAGACAAAAACATTAAAACCCATTATAAACGAGGCATTTGTTGCATCCAGTGGGGACATAATTAAGAATTATAATTACTTCTACTGTCTTTCTAAGCGTTGTGTTGTATATTGCGCCCCGCATACATAAAACCATGTCTGGATTTATGATCAGAGAAATGATAAACAACAAGCGCTACTCTACACTGCTCAAAACTCACATTTGAATCATCAGTGGCAAATTCTTAAAATATGAAAACATACATACAGGCTCTGAGTCAGAAGCGCCAGACTTTCGTTGCAAAGATGGAACTGCCCCACTTTGTAGAAACAACCTTTGTCTAGATGGCATTGCAGTCTACTCTGCCAGTTCCAGGAAACAGTCCTCTGTAAATGCGCTGAACACATCTGAATATTTGGGTTGAACTGTTCTGGAACAGTGTTGTAAGTGTAAGTATTTTCACTTTCACAATGAAACATACAGCATCTCCACAACACAGCAGTGGTGGTAACAACAATACTACAATGAGAATAAAAGTTAAGCCTTCTTTATTTGCGTGAACATCTGGGTGGCATTAACAAAGTTTAAACAAAGCGTTTCAGGGGTGTGGCAGAGTCTTAACTTTTATAAAGAACATCTCTTTGGATTTGAAACTTTAGTTGTTGCAACTTTAGGGATCTTATATATGCATGAACAGCTTGTAAGACCCCAAAGAGAAAGGAAAACTTGAAATTGCACCATATGACCCCTTTAAATTACCATTCCTGTAAACTATTCAATCAATCAATCAATAATTAAATCAATAAAAATAACTTCATATATATACTGTATATATATATATATATATATATATATATATATATATATATATATATATATATATATATAAATACACACGTGTGTGTGTGTGTGTGCGTGTGTGTGTGTGTGTGTACATTATGTGTATGCATGATCATGTGTGTATATTTAAATTTACACAATAAATACAGTAGAATAAAATGTAATCTACACTCAAAAAAATGACTCTTTTGCTGAACCTGATTCTTTCATGGACAGTGGTTCCACATGTTTGTACCATGTTATTTGGACATTGATAAAAATCAAGTTATAAGGACATGTCTACTTTTAGTTGAGTTTACTCAGTTTGCTTTAGTTCATCCTACATTAAATATCTGAGTAGAGATAATATGTTTACATCATGTAGAACCACTGTCCATGCAAGTTTAACCAAAGTGTTATAAAAACATTAGCAAATGAAATATAACTTTTCTTTACACCAGTGCTTTAAGTGGCCCAAAAGAGGTGCCGGTACTCTATTTTAGCCTATTTTATTAACGGGAGGGGGGGGGGGGGGGTCCTGGGTGACGGGATGGGGGGGCCTTATGATATTAGACTTCGTAGCCTATAATAAAAGATAATGAATTTCAAACTGTAAAGGTCCCGTTTTATGCGCTTTTTTGAAGCTTTGATTGTGTTTAAAATGTGCAATATAACATGTGTTCATGTTTCGCGTGTAAAAAAAAACAGTATTTTTCACACAATTCACCTATCTGTATACTGCTGTTTTCACTGTCACAAAAACGGGCTGATGTCTTCCTTGTTCTATAAAGCCTCTCCTTCAGAAATACGTAACGAGTTCTGATTGGGCCAGCGGTTCCTGTGCTGTGATTCGACAGCAGCTGAGAGCAGGCTGCCCTCCTGGTAACGTGATTGGGCTAGAACGCACGTGCTGGAGATGTATTTATAGTCACAGGAGCGTTTTTACTGACGAGATGCGCATGAGAACCGCATTTGTTTTTTTCCACAGCCCTAACATCTAGTTAACAAAGCTAAACAGTGTTGCCCTTTGTGTAATAAGTAACAGAAACTGTTAAATGCACCAACTTAAATAATAAAATACACTTACCAGTTGTGGTCCAGACAAAGAGGGAACTGCTCCATCTTTCAAGAATAATCTTTGTGCAAATCCAGCATTAAACTGAATGAGATTGAGAAAGCTGTCCTCAGCAAGCTGTCCTCAGCAAAATGAGCTGCACATAGTTTAACATGTGCATATTTAACTCGGGAACCGAGTTAAACATAAATTGTAACCATTAATCTCAAAGTACAGCGTTCCTGGGAAGCCCAAACAAAGGTGATTGGACTCAGAGATGAAAATAACAGCGTTTCAACGACATGAAGACAAAAACAAACAGCTCTTCCTTCTTCTCCGTCGGAGCGCAACAAGGCCACGCCCCCTGTTTGTGAATTCATGTGGGCGGTGGTTAGTCAAAAAAACTGTTTTAGTGACGTCATTCCTGCAGGAACTAGAGGGATGTAGTCCAAACGGGTCGTTTTTTGTAGGCGAATTCTGTTACATAAAATATCTCGCTTGGCATTGAACTTTGAGCTTTAGAATTTTACAGATATTATTTATACTCTAACAACAACATTACACACTAACTAAAGTTTAAAACATGGAATCACGAAGAAGGGGACCTTTAACAAAATGGGGTTAAGTGAGGTTAACTAAAGTTCGGGAGCAGGGCCACGCCTCAAACAATCACCTGACTTCCAAACCTCCATATATACCGGGCCACCTCACACCACTCTGCTAGTCTCATTCTCGAGAAGGACAGGTGTACTTGCCTGGTCTGAACGGCGCGCTGTTTGATTCATCATTCTGATCACAGTCTCTTTCAGAGCGTTCGCGTTCGATCATCCACATTCTGGGCCTCGAGCGCCCACTCACACACTCATCTCAGGCGGATCCTGAGCCCAACCTCCTTGCTCTCCGTCAGTGAGATCCGCGGGCCGAATTCGCCATCTTCATTAGCGCGGTGAACGCCGAAACTGAATTCCCGCTCCCGTCGCAGCCGCTCGCTCACGCTTCCTCAGCGCTCTCATTGCAAGTCTTCTAGAATCCAGAGCCGAGGACAACTATACGACGGGTCGCCTTCAACACGCTCTTAAATCCAAGGTGTCCAGTTCAATCGTGCAGATAACAAACAGTTATTTCAACTATATTGAGTTCAATTAAACTTCTGTCATAACAAACTTTGAGCCCCCCAGCACTTCCGGCAACTCTACTCTCTGTCACGTGATGTCACGTGAATTCTCCTCCACAGCATCAAACCACAGCGCCCCCTTGCGGCAGGCAAGACGTAATTCCACCTACTCTCATTCAATCGATCTCTCTTCTCTATGCTCACATTTCGTTCATAACTCCTCTCACAAACATCCTTTCATCCCAACATCCATTCCTATACCCTTCCTTTCAGCTGATTAAAGCAATACGGCTCACAGCCCAAAGACATGCTGGTCAAATTGAACAGTCTAAATTGTTCCCCCCTTGACTCGTATGTAGGCTATTAAAGACTTGTGCACGGATTGATTTTATGTATTAACTGATTTTGCCATGACATATAGCCTCATATGCTGGTATGGCTTAATAAGTAAATAGAAACTATCAGAAATACGGCTCCATGTTTTCTAATAATTTTCTACAGCTACTTCTAAATTCCAGATGCCCATTCACTGTCCCTCACGCCACCCAAAACTAAAGGAGTGACATGTCTTCTGTATTCTTCAGTCCTCACTCATGCAGATCAACCTCCAAATTTCCATTTAAATCTTCTTTTCATTCTCTACCTCCCAACCTCCCTTCCTCCCCACATCTTGCAACAAGCCCCACTCACAAACATCCTTTCATCCCCTAACTTCAGCTGGTTACAGGAATCACCACCGCCACCACCACAGCGGTACCTCAGGTGGATGACCTCACAACTAACAACAGCACCACCTCTACAGTGGTCGAGCCTGCAGTTAACTACAGCACCACCAGAAGCGCCTCAGGTGAAGTGATCATTTAGCTACAACAGCACCGCCATCAGCGCCTCAGGTGGAACGATCATAAAGCTACAACAGCACCGCCACCAGCGCCTCAGGCGAAACGATCATACAGTTCCAGCAGCACCACCATCAGCGCCTCAGGTGGAATGATCATACAGGTACAACAGCACCGCCACCAGTGCCTCAAGTGAAAAGATCACTCAGCTATAACAGCACCGCTATCAGCGCCTCAGGTGGAATAATCATACAGCTACAACAGCACCACCACCAGCGCCTCAGGTGGAATGATCATACAGCTACAACAGCTCCACCAGCAGCGCCTCAGGTGAAATTATCATTCAGCTATAACAGCACCGCCAGCAGTGCCTCAGGTGAAATTATCATACAGCAACTACAGCTCTGCCAGCAGTACCTTGGGTGAAACGATCATACAGCTACAAAAGCACTGCCATCAGCGCTTCAGGCGAAACGATCATACAGCTTCAACAGCACCGCCAGCAGCGCCTCAGGTGAAACGATCATACAGCTTCAAAGCAGCGCCTCACATAAAATGATCATTCCGCTACAGCAGCAACACCACCACAGCAGAGCCTCAGGTGAACGATCACACAGTTAACAACCGCTCCACCTAGACCTCAGCGGAAGGGCCCGCAGCCATCTGCACCACCACAGCAGTGCCTCAAGTGGACGAACATGCTCCAACAACAGCATTGTTACCTTATTCAGGCTAAGATTAGTCAGTGAGAGCACACAGTCCTAAGTGCATGTGTAACACTGCTGACTGTGTTTGGCTCTTTCATTCAGAAGGTGGGGCTTCCTGTGATTAAGCGACCTATTGAGCATTGCATGTTCTTTACTGTTGCTCACACAGACCAGCCGGTCTTCTTCAACCTCCAATTCCATTTCCAAACCTCTTTCCATTTCAACCCCTCCCTGCATCTTGCAACACACCCCACTCACAAACATCCTTTCATCCCAACATCCCTTCTTCCAACCTTCCTCACTCCCTACCTTCCCCTACCTCCTCCCCCCTCCTATCCTCTCATCCCAACATCCCTTCTTCCACCCTTCCTCTCTCCCTACCTTCCCTACCTCCTCCCCCTCCTATCCTCTCATCCCAACATCCCTTCTTCCCCCTTCCTCTTTCCCTACCTTCCCTACCCCCTCCCCCTCCCATACCCTCTCATCCTCAACCCCTCCCCCACTCAAGACATCCTTTCATCCCATCATCCTTTCTTCAACCACTGTCAGGGCCGCCTCTCTTCTAGAGGCGCCTCCACATCTGTGCATTCCGTGATGGAGCCACGTGAGAAACTCCTGCTCTCATAACCCTACGATACCAGCAGGCTGACTTGCAAAGCACCTCCGCACTCCTTTCAAGAACCTGACATAGTCGACAGGCCACTAGCTATAAGAGCTGTATACGGATGCAATACCCTATGTAGACTTCAGCAGTTAATATGGTGGTTGCCCGGTTGATTCTGAAGAGCCTCCGGAATTCAGTTCCTACAATTCACAGTCAAGAGCAGTCTCCACAGCATTATGAAATGTGTCCCATAGTCATAATATAACATCCTTGGGGGTTTGAATAGTCCGATTCTACTGATCTGCTCAGACGATGCAGTAGAAATTGGAAGCATAAACAAGGGACGATTATGTTTGGCAGTTATGCAATTCATGCATAGACCAACTTAATCTACTCAACAACAACTCCTCCTCCGAGCAACTCATATACCACGACTCCTTAATCTCGTAAACCGACTCTCGTCTCGTTTCCCATTCCAGAAGTTATACTTGGCTCTGGAATAAATCATGCATCTCTCGCCGGTCATACCACTGACCAAACACCAAATAGGCTTCCCAAGAAGCGATTCTTAATCACCTTGCTCCAAGCATGATCTTCACGATACCTCTCCGGCCGGAACTGTCTCAAAGCTACCTTCCCATCAACTAACCCACTGTATATCTTCAACTTAACATCTCACTCTCATTCCTTCCTCAGATCCCCACATGCATTTAAACCTACTTGAGCCCTAATGGGACCATCATCCCATTACCTCGACCCCTTCATCCTCTTTCTACTCTTCCCCAGATGCATAGCTGGTTTGTGGCGTGGTCCTAGCTAGTGAAACACATTTTTATTCAAAGATCAACCGTCTGTCATTACTCTTTAGTCTGGAACAAGAAACAGCAACATTAAAATCATGAACTGAAATGTCATTGTAAAAAAAAAAACAATAAAAAAAAAAAAAATGACTGTTGTAACAGTGCGTAAATCAGACCTTTCTGTAACACTTAACATTAATAAGCTTAAACGAAAATAACGAAATAATTGTGTAGCGGAGTATTTTTTGTACACAGTGCCGCGAACTGTCAATCACTCCTGTACGCGTGCATCACTGTCCTCCTCGCAGCTGCAGAAACTTGCGCTCTCTTCATCAAGCTTTAAAACAAAAAGGGGACAAAAATATCATATTGTCTTTGTGCATAGGCTATAGATTAATTAGATAAATGAATATCTAAATTTGTGCCTAGCCGCCTACGGTATTTTTTTAGAATTTAGAAAAAAGATGCTCAACCTCCGCGGACAGTTTTTAATGTTTATCAGACAATAAATACTCAGTATTTTGCTTTAGTATAATTTTCGGGATAATTAGGGCCAGATTCGGGAGTCGGGAAAACAGTTTAGATTTCGGGGCTGTCCCGAATTTTTCGGGACGTCTGGTCACCCTACCTGAAAGAGCTGCATTACTTCATTAGTTTGAGTCTGACCTGCAGTTATAGCATACAGACTTGGTGAGGTGTCAGTCAGCGGGATTCACACACTTTCTCCGGCCATGTTGAGTTGTCGACACTTAACAGTGGGAAAAGCGACACATGCGCTATTCTCTTGTATAACTTGAGGGTGAATGGGTAATTGGGTAATGTACTTTCTGCTCTCGGTGGGATGAATTAGGAAGCTTGCATTAAATCGGCAGTGCAGGTGTAAGATTAAATCCTCTATTAAAACAGATGTCCAAATGAGCGTACCGGTACGCTAAAAGCACGTTCTGGACGCACGGAGAGGTGGCGGTACGCTCAAGAGCTATATTTGGAAGTGGCGGTACTGAGTACCGGTGCGTACCGGCCCACTTAAAGCACTGCTTTACACATGATGTTAGTTGTTTGCAGTTTAAGGATGTTACTATGTGTATATCATGCACTAGCACTCTCATTAAAGTTGCTTTTTTTAAATTAAGTATTTTAAATTAACTCTCTTTTAACCAGGTCCTCAACCCAACCACAAGCTCCACACTTTACCACAATGGTAACTCGCACAAAATACACATCTTTTAAAATGCCCACATAATAGAGCATTAGACATGAAAAAGTCTCCTTATAATCACATTTTACTAAAAACTGCATAAAATAACTTTATTTCAACAATTTCTCTCACCATATCCAGTCCTGTGCAAAGCATGATGAGAAGTGTAAAACTTATTTTGAGGTACTTGATTGAAACATGTTCTTTCAAAATGAAAACTTTATGTTAAACCAACGAGTGACAGTTTTAAGTCAGTTTAACATGACACAATCATGTTGAAATGAAAATAGCCAAAATGGCATTTATTCAACACGAATTGTTCAGGTAAAGTGAACAAAACTGAAAAATCTTTTTTTTTTAGTGCAAAGCAGTCACAAAGGTAAGACAAAATGAAGAAATAAAAAAGCAGCAGACGATTTTAAGACAAACAAGCGGTGCCTCAAAGGAGGTAAATATGGACATTCTAAAATGGAAAGTAAAATCAAAATATGCACAAAAGTGGCCACAAAGGCGACCAGACGGGGCAAAATATAATGAAGCCAGCAAGGGATGCAGCAGATGTGGTAAGCCACAAGCACACTCACTGATCAGCTGTCCAGAAAGGGATGCAGAGTGCAGGAAGTGAAAGAAAAATGGTGCACTTCACAGCAGTCTGCAAAACAAAGATAAGGCTGAATGAAATATATCATTGTGAAGACACAGATAGCATAGAGACCGAGTTCCTGGGAGTTGTAATGTCTGAGAATTCAACTGTTTGGCAAAAGTCCATTGCAGTGAATGGCGAACAGATTTTTTTTTAAACTGGACACAGGAGCAGCAGTGACAGCCATACCAGATAGCATGTACTCAGAGAGGAAACATGGTGCTGTCAGCCAGGCGAGGAAAAAGCTGTGTGGTCCAAGCAACATGTCAATACAAAACAATACAATACAATACAAAACGTACTGTACCATGGTATAACAGTAATACTCACTCTCTCAAGAAAGTAACTCGTAGTCTTGAACGCAAATGGAGAAAAACTAACTTAGAAGTTTTTAGAATTGCATGGAAAAACAGTATGTCCAGCTATAGACAGGCTCTAAAAACTGCTAGGGCAGAGCATATACACAAACTCATTGAAAAGAACCAAAACAATCCAAGGTTTTTATTTAGCACAGTGGCTAAGTTAACAAATTACCAGACGCCACCTGATTCAAATATTCCACCAACGTTAAATAGTAATGACTTTATGAATTTCTTCACTGATAAAATAGATAACATTAGAAATACAATAGCGAATGTAGATTCTACAGCGTCTAACACTTAAGTTTCATCCATTGCACCCAAAGATAAACTGTAGTGCTTTACAAATATAGGACAGGAAGAGCTAAATAAACTTATCACTGTATCTAAACCAACAACATGTTTATTAGATCCTGTACCCACTAAATTACTGAAAGAGCTGTTACCTGTAGCCGAAGAACCGCTTCTCAATATCATTAACTCGTCGTTATCTTTAGGTCACATCCCAAAACCATTCAAGCTGGCGGTTATCAAGCCTCTTATTAAGAAACCAAAACTAGATCCTAGTGTACTGGCAAATTAAAGGCCTATTTCAAATCTTCCATTTATGTCAAAAATTTTAGAAAAAGTTGTGTCTGCTAAATTGAGCACCTTCCTGCATAAAAATGATCTGTATGAAGAATTTCAGTCAGGTTTTAGGCCCCACCATAGCACAGAAACTGCACTTGTTAAAATTACAAATGACCTGCTCCTTGCGTCAGATCAAGGCTGCATCTCATTTCTAGTCTTACTTGATTTTAGTGCTGCGTTCGACACCATAGATCATGACATACGCATAGATCGATTACAAAACTATACAGGTATTCAAGGGCAAGCTCTAAGATGGTTTAGATCCTACCTGTCCGATCGCTACCATTTTGTTTACTTAAATGGGGTGTCATCTCATTTATCATCAGTAAAATATGGAGTGCCACAAGGATCCGTCCTATGCCCTCTTCTATTTTCAATATACATATTGCCCCTTGGTAATATTATTAGAAAATACGGAATTAGCTTCCACTTTTATGCTGATGATACTCAGCTATATATCTCAACAAGACCAGATGAAACTTCCCAATTATCTAAGCTAACAGAGTGTGTTAAAAATGTAAAAGATTGGATGACAAATAATTTTCTCCAATTAAATTCGGATAAGACAGAGATATTGGGGAATGCATGTACAGTTCTCTCTCCACCTGCAATACCACGTCTTAGGTGCCCTTGAGCAAGGCATCGAACCCCCAACTGCTCCCCGGGCGCCGCAGCATAAATGGCTGCCCACTGCTCCGGGTGTGTGTTCACAGTGTGTGTGTGTGTGTTCACTGCTCTGTGTGTGTGCACTTCGGATGGGTTAAATGCAGAGCACAAATTCTGAGTATGGGTCACCATACTTGGCTGAATGTCACGTCACTTTCACTTTCACTTTCACTTTAATTATTGGACCAAAAAAACACTACACAGAATCTTGTAGATTACAATCTGCAACTAGACGGATGTACTTTTACTTCCTCTACAGTCAGAAATCTGGGTGTTATATTAGACAGCAATTTGTCTTTTGAAAATCATATTTCCAATGTTACAAAAACTGCATTCTTCCATCTTAGAAACATTGCCAAGCTACGAAACATGTTATCTGTTTCTGATGCAGAAAAGCTAGTTCATGCATTTATGACCTCTAGACTGGACTATTGTAATGGACTTATAGGTGGTTGTCCTGCTTCGTCTATAAACAAGCTACAGGTAGTCCAAAATGCAGCAGCTAGAGTCCTTACGAGGTCAAGAAAATTTGATCATATTAACCCAATTTTACAGTCTCTGCACTGGCTACCTATTAAGTTCCGTATCAGTTACAAATTATCATTACTTACCTATAAGGCCCTAAATGGTTTAGCTCCTGCGTACCTAACTAGCCTTCTACCACGCTACAACCCATCACGCACCCTAAGGTCACAAAACGCTAGACTTTTGGTAGTTCCTAGGATAGCAAAGTCCACTAAAGGAGGTAGAGCTTTCTCACATTTGGCTCCCAAACTCTGGGATAGCCTTCCTGATAATGTTCGGGGTTCAGACACACTCTCTCTGTTTAAATCTAGATTAAAAAATCTCTTTCACCAAGCATACGAATATTGTATCTTTTAAATTGTGAGTGTAGTTGCATCTGATCAAATGTGCACTTTTATTCATTAGCTTTGGTTAAACTAATTTAACTTTTTTGGATCAGCAGCTATGCTAATGATGTCTCTATTGTGTTTCTATGTTTTGCCTAACTAGGGTTTACACAAGCTCCAGTCTGGATCCAGAACACCTGAGAAGAGATGATGCTGACCCTCAGAGGACCCCAGATGATGCTAGCCTTGAATAAACAAACAGAACTAACAATTATTGCTAAATGTGTGACTGCATCATATAATAACTATTAATTACTAATATTGATAGTTCATCGTCTAGCTGACTACGTCTTGTATTATTATTATTATTATTTTTTTTATAAAATCCTGTCAAACGTGCACAAACTAATAGCTACTACTAAATATTGTAGAAACATAATTTTCTGTAAAGTTGCTTTGTAACGATTTGTATTGTAAAAAGCGCTATACAAATAAACTTGAATTGAATACAGGTGAGAGGGCAGTTTGAAGCAATACTTAGTCACAAAAAAAAAGTGATAAAACACCCAGTGTTTGTGATACCAAAACTGTCCCCTCTCCTTGGACAACCTGCCATTAAGGAGCTGAACTTAATTCACATCGTAGATGCTATTCAAACATCTGACACTGACTACAAAAAGCTGTTCCCAAAAGTCTTTACAGGACTTGGAAAACTTCAAGGAGCCTACAGAATACTATCCAGCCACACGTTTTAGTCAGTAAATTATTATCAGAATTTAACATTGAGAGTAATCTTGTGTGCTGGATTTTGGACTTTTTAACTAACAGAACAGAGCAAGTTAAGGTGAATGGTTGTCTCTCTCGAAGGCATGTCTCTTCCACTGGCTCCCCGCAGGTTGTGTTCTTTCACCTTTACTATACATCCTCTACACTAACGATTGTAGGAGTCAGTATAGTAATAGACACATTCTGAAATATGCGGATGATACAGTTATTGTCAGTTTACTGCAGAAACATGAATCTCAGCATGGGCCAGTGGTCGATGAGTTTGTTAGTTGGTGTGACAGGTCTTTTCTCCATCTTAACACCTCTAAAAGTAAGGATATGCTCATAGATTTTAGGAGAAAACAATCTGGTTGTCCTCCACCCACCTATATAAAAGGAATCAGCATAGAGGTGGTAGAGCAGTACAAATATCTGGGCACTGTGATAGACAATAAACTAAATTTAACATAAATGCAGAGATGATCTGTAAAAAGGGACAACAACGATTGTACTTCCTAAGGAAGCTTAACTCTTTTATTGTTGATAAGGTTATCCTGTCTTTATTTTATTAATCTTTTATTGAATCTGTCCTTACTTTTGCTTTTATTGCCTTGTATGGGGGCATCAACCTGAGGGAGAAAAATAACCTCAGCTATATTGTAAAAATGGCTGGTAAGTCAATAGACTGCCCACAGGTTTCCTTGACAAATATATATGAGAGGCAGGTTATGAGGAAAGCAGATGCCATATTGGACTGTGTAAATCACCCCCTTTATTGTTCTTTTGAGGTCCTCACTCACACCAATTCTTGATCTAGACGAGTAGTAGTGTAAAGTGTTTTTAATTAGTAGTTTGTATTGTTATTTGTACGTATATGTGGTGTTTACCTGTTGTGCTACCTGTGTGTTTACCTGGCTGTAAGACAAGTTTCCCTTAGGGGACAATAAACATAAACTGAAAATTAAGCTCAAAGAGTCTTCTACCCCAGTTGCTCTGTCGGTCCCTCGTCGAGTGCCATTGCCTATGATGAACAAAGTCAAAGAACAGCTGAAAAGGATGGAAGAACTTGGTGTAATAGCTCCCATTGAAGAAGCAACAGAGTGGTGTTCAGGTATGGGGATAGTGCTGAAACCAAATGGCAAAATCTGAATCTGTGTTGATTTAACACAGTTGATGAGACTGCTACAGTGTTCTCTAAGTTGGATGCTACTGCTGGATTCTGGCAGATCCCCCTACATAAAGACTCAGTCCCCCTCACTACTTTCATTACACTTTATGGGAGATACTGCTTTCACCGTCTTCCATTTGGCATATCCTCGGCACCAGAACACTTTCAAAAATGGCTAACACAAATGCTTGAGGGCCTGGAGGGCACATTGTGCCATGCAAATGACATCCTGGTGTTCGGTGCTACACATAAAGAAAATGATGCAAGACTTCTCAAGGTCTTGAACAGGCTGGAACGGACTGGTCTGACATTGAACGAAAAATGTGAATTTGCAATGCCTCAAGATAGGTTCCTGGGACATATCATTAACGCAGAGGGCATACGAGCAGACCTTGGCAAAATAAAAGCCATAAAAAAGATGCCAGTGGCCAAAAGTGTTGGCGATGTTAAAAGATTCCTCGGCATGGTGAATTACATTGGAAAGTTCTCTTCCAACATTGCAGAGCTGACGGGACCGATCAGAGACCTGCTTAAAGCTGAAAATGACTGGACAAGGGGGATACAACAACAGCAAGCATTTGAAAAATTTAAACAAGAGCTCAGTTCTCCGGCAGTTTTAGCACAGTATTGTCCAGATCGACAGACAAGAGTCTCAGTGGATGCTTCTTTCTTTGGATTAAGTGGAGTTCTATCACAGCTGCAGCCTGCAGAGGAATGGAGACCTGTTGCTTTCATTTCAAGAAGCATGACACCTACGGAGAAAAGATACGCACAAATTGAGAAGGAGGCACTGGCAATTACTTGAGGCTGTGAAAGATTTAAAACCTACCTTCTTGGGTTGTTTTTTTTTGGTCAAGACTGATCACAAGCCATTGGTCAGTCTATTGGGCTCGAGATTGCTGGATGAACTACCTCCGCGTATACGGAGATTTCGTCTACGTCTTCTGCGGTTCTCCTTCAAGTTCAAGTTCCTTCATGCACTCGAAGAAAATCCATCTGAGGCAGACCTAAAAAGAGAAGAAGAGGTTAACGTGTGTGTTGATCATGTCATTCAACAATTGCCTGCAACACAGATAAACTTGCTCAAATAAAGAAAGCTCAGGAAGAGGACAAAGTGTGTAGACAGCTAAGTTCTCTCGTACGCACAGGATGGGAGGAGAAAAAGTCTGTTCCACCGCATTTAGCATTATTCTGGCAATACGGACATGATCTGCTCATTGCAGAGGGTTTGCTAATGAAAGGAAATAGGCTTGTGATACCTGGCAGTTTGCAGAAGGATGTCCTTGAGAAGGTGCATCAGAGACATCAAGGCATCACTAAGTGCTTTGCACCGTTAAAACTGAAACTTTAGTGTAGTGACTTGTTTCTTTCTATTCTCATTTTGTCTCGCCTGATTCTGTTGAAAATAGTAATAATTTAATAATATTTGTTTTTGTGTTTTTCTCCCCACAGACACTGATTTATTTATTTTGGGAAAAAAGAGAAGGGAGAAGAGTGGACTGAATGAGAATTTAATAGGCAATGCTATGTTGTGTTTATGCATTGGTTTTAAGGAGTTCTTTAGCTAAAAGAGGGAGATGTACTGATAGGATGTTATGAATGTGCGCATGCGTGGAAATGGGGCAGAAGAGAGAGTTTTAGTAAAGTCATATGTTACACGCACGCTGTCTCCTTTTGTTCTTAAATGATAATTTAACAATTTTGACTTATGTCTGTTCTAGAGATGTTACAACTCTTTGACAACTTTAATTGGTTTTCTTTTGGAAATATGTTTCAAATTCATCCTGAATGCATTCATGACTTTAAAGCATATCTGTGTTTGTCAAAATCGTGATTAAAATCGAAATCGCAAAATTTATCACAATTTCACAAGAAATCGCAATAGTTTTTTTTTTTTTTTTCATATCGCACAGCCCTAGTTTGTCCAATAAATACAGTTAACCATCTAGCTTCTGAGTACTAAGTTATTAACCCAACAATAGCGGGGTCAGTAAATGTTTTTGCAGTGGGCCGCGCAAACATATGCATTTGGTTGTGTGGGCCGCGAGTTGAAAGAGGTTGGGAACCACTGGTCTATTGATATCTGTAATTTCTTACGTACTAAGATTATAAATCCCTTTGTTTTACTGTCAGCACAGGAGTGCGCCACCAACTTGAATTGTCTGTTTTTAAAATAAGGGACATAGACACATTTTAAATGCAACTGAATTTATGCTATGGATACAGATTTATCTATAAAAATTCCAAGCATCTTGTGCGCTTGATAGGAGAATTCTGTGTGGAATCGTGAGATACTAGGAGATAGTAGATCCAATCGCAGGTATTTATTAAGTATAAGGGTAATCCAAAGCTTGGTCGAACAAGCAGAGGTCAAAGCCAAACAGACAGTCCAAAAATAAACAAACAAATAAACAAGGAGGGAACAGGAAAGGGAACTCGGAAGACGAGAGATTAGGGTCAATCTCGGGAGACGAGAAGATGAAGGGAAATCATGGATGACGAGAAGGCTGATAACACGAAGGGTAAGGACTCCATACAAACAACAGGAAAAGACTGGATTATATAGGGAGGCTAATGTCAATAGAGTTCCTGCACCTGGTGCAATTAACAGGAGTGCAATTACTGTGAAGACAGGACCAGACTAGAGGAATTCTAGTGCCTACGGTGAAGTGCCTAAGGGAAACTGAGCCCACTAGTGGACACCCAGGGAAACAGAGACTAGACAGCGTGACAAATTCAGCCTGTGTACATTACAACTAATAATATAGAGCCCCGCCATTCAGTCAAAGAGAGTAATGTACATTATACAGAATGCGAATTTGAAAGCATATCTCCATGTGACCAGACATTATAACTTAACTTCCAACCTAGGTAATCATCTTCCCAGGAATTGCATCGATGGCCCATCATCGAAGCTGTTACTGATGGTTTCTTTAATGGAGTTACCAGAATGCTCTGCTTCTTGTGGTGTTTTAAAGATCAGAGATTGACCTCCGCGTTTCAATTTGAGCTCAGCTGGGCAAACAAGGAATTGCCTGAGACCAAGGACGATCATCTTCTTTCGAACTTGGTTGAATTCTTTCCTTGTGATTCACAGGATAAGCTTCCCACACACATTTCAGAATTGCCTGACAATCAGTGTAGTCCAGAAGTTTGAAAGTCAAAGTGCAAGTGCGACGATTCAGTTTGCCTCCTTTTGTAAATGCGATGTGATCTCTTAGTTTTGATCTCATGACAAGCCAGGGAGGGTATCCACAAAGGTAAAAACTTTTTGAGAAACCCAATCGGATCTGATCCTTTTTCAGATTCTGGTATGCCCACTAGCCTCACATTTGAGTGGCAGTTCCTGTCTTCCATCTCCGTTAATCTTGTGGAGAGTGATGCAATCTGTTGATCATGGTTTCGAAATGGAAATTTTGCTACCTAAGTTGTCCTATATGGGAAGGATTTTAGTGACCAATAATTTGGTCACCTCTACTTTGTGGCATAACTGTGTAACAACCACATGCTGGATTTAATGAAGAAATTAAATGAAAACTTGTTATTTTTTAATCTATCTGGATAACTTTGTATTCCTGCTGCTGCTTTATACCTTCCTTTTCAAGAGGAGTATCAAGGATTGATAGACATCAGATCCAAAATTATTGCTTTCTGGTAACCAGCAGCTCAGAGACTGTTGCCATATCACATGGATGTATCATGGCTAAAGACAGATTCTGCTAATCTCAGGCTGGTCAGAAGTATGGGATTTGACAAATATTGTTCTTAATGGAGCTCCAGAATGATGATCGTCTGAATTTTACACCTTTCTATAAGTCAGTTCTGGAGGCATAGAAAGTGTTTACCATTTCATGTTCATCAGATACACATAAGCCCCTTTCACACTGCCATTCCGGCAAATACAGGGGTAAAGTGTTCCTGTAATTGTTCCCTGGTCGCTAGATTTGGCACTTTCACACTGCCAGTGATGACCCGGTATATGTGCGTGCTTTCACACACAACCCTTGAAGATCCCGTAACGACACCTGACATCAGCGCGTGACGTGTAATGTACGAGTCGACAAAGCTTGGCACGTTATACTTTAACTGAAGCAAGCAAACGATCTCTGCGTCAGTGCGGAAAGTGAGGAACTAACTGATCTCTGCTTCATTACAGTTTGCACATATGTTTTCGTCGCGAATGTTGATCTTCCTTCAAAACAGCCGGTAAAAAAGTCGCGCGATATCGCGCGTCATCACTTCGATACCGAATTAGATCTGGCTTTTGTTCACACAGCGCTCGTTCCGGATCGATTACCGCAATGTTACTATGTCCCCGACCCGGGTTCGATTCGGTAATCAATTCCGGGACGTGGTTGCTTTCACACAGAAGGCGACCAGGCAATGTTACGGGAATATTGCGGGTCCGACATGCAGTGTGAAAGGGGCTATAGTGGATTATTGCTTTTTGAAGAGCCACATTTTCTTGATGATTTTCTACCTTCTAGACTTATGTCTGGTCTCAGTCTGCATGAATGTTTAACTGCTGCTGGATGCACAAAGTTGGGAAATATTTTTAATAAAAGTACAGAGGAGTTGAGTAAAATGACTGGGGTCAAATTTGTGTGACTGGTGAAACAAGCAAATACTGAATTATTTAAGTCTTTGCATGGGGATTATAAAACTTTGACAAATGACTCCGTAGCAATTGATCAATGAAGAAAGGCGATTCCTTATGTTTTCCCCTCTCTTAATGTAACTATTTATTTGGGAGAAGGGCAAGATGATGGGAAGAGTCTTTTGTTTATTAAACCCCTCAGCTTGGAATTTTTGAGGAATTATGGAAAAAATCCCTATATATTTCCTGTGTAAAAAGCATCTAATCTTATTTTTTTAGTGGACTTCCTTCAACAAAATGGACTGATATTTTTGGAACTGTTTTTCCCCTAGATGCTTTGTCCTTATTGAAGAACCCAATTAATTAAATTACAGGCGACCTTCAGTGGAGGATTTTACATGGGGCAATGGCCATGAACAGATACATGGTGCACATTGATCCTTCTGTAGGGGTGGGTTATGCCTTCTATACAGAGGTTGAAATAGTTTTTCATTTAGTTGTACAGTGTATTTGGTTCAATTAATTATTTTCACTTTTAATAGAATAACACTTAGAATAGAGCATGCCTTTTATAAAATTATTAAATATGTAGAAACTTTTATGTACATTTGGGGCCCTTTGACACGTACAATCACACCGGTGTGATCAGTCTTTACTGGCCCCTGAAGCGTATGATCACACCCGTGTGATTAGAACTTTCAGTGCATCATGTCATCAACTGCTGAATTTAAATCCACTTTTGCGCTTTGACTGATGCAGAGCCAGATTGAACACGCTGAGCACTGGTCATATTATCACAGGTATTCAGTGTTTTCAACCATTTAATGCTTATTTAAAGATTCAGACATTAAAATACACGAGTACAAGCAAAAACATACATTTACAGTTTGTAAAATATTCTCTGATGTCTGTGGAAATGACAATAATGATCCTTACAAATCTAATATGACGACATGTTTTTATTAATATCATATACAGACTGTGTAGGTAACTAAAGTTTACTTTTAATAAAATGGGAAAAACTAAATAAAAGCGATCCATGTGTCATACAGATCTATTGTGGCTGTGTAGCATGAAGCATCGCCATGGAAACAATAAGGCGACAGATTCTAAAATAACGGCATCTAAAAAAAACTCACGATGAGGTCTCAGCTAGTATATTTTAAACTCATGTGCGAAAGAGTTAAAGGGTTAGTTCGCCCAAAAATGAAAATTATGTCATTAATAACTCACCCTTATGCTGTTCCAAACATGTAAGGCCTACTTTTATCTTCGGAACACAGTTTAAGATATTTTAGATTTAGTCAGAGAGCTCTCAGTCCCTCCATTGAAGCTGTGTGTACGGTATACTGTCCATGTCCAGAAAGGTAAGAAAAACATCATCAACGAGTGAACGAGTCAGTCTATTGTTCGTTATCTGGCTCGGCTCGTTGTTCATCACAGCAGTTCAGTCAATGTACTGTTTGAGTACATGAATTACTCCGGGATATTGGTTTGTTTGAACTCAGAGGGAGTGTCAGCCACATTAAAAAAGTTAACATCTTAAGTCATTTGTGGATTAATGCGTATTAGAGATGCGAACCATTTAAAACGATTCAGTTCGATTTGGTGAACTGAATGATTCGTTCGCGAACCGGAAATCCAGCTGCTTTGATTTGAACTCTCTCTCACACAGACACGGAAGAGACAATGCTGAATAAAGTCGTAGTTTTTGCTATTTTTGGACCAAAATGTATTTTCGATGCTTCAAAAAATTCCAACGGACCCTCTGATGTCACATGGACTACTTTGATGATGTTTTTCTTACCTTTCTGGACATGGACAGTATACCGTACACACAGCTTCAATGGAGGGACTGAGAGCTCTCGGACTAAATCTAAAATATCTTAAACTGTGTTCCTAAGATAAAAGGAGGCCTTGCATGTTTGGAACAGCATAAGGGTGAGTTATTAATGACGTAATTTTCATTTTTGGGCGAATTAACCCTTTAAGCTGTGTTCCGAAGATGCATGGAGGTCTTACATGTTTGGAACGACATGAGGGTGAGTAATTAATGACATAATTTTCTTATGTGGATGAACTAACCCTTTAAAATGTGTTTCTTGCCAAGCAATGCGTCGTATCTGAAGGGACTGCAGAAAAAAAAAGTGCAGTGCATCTGACCTGAAGTGACAGAAAAGTATGTGGAGAGATGAGCGGGCCTCAGCAAACTTCAATGGCTAATTATATTGCGGATAGTTCCGGTAAAAGGAAAGGTGATGATAAACTAAAAAAATAAAGCAAAATCGTATTTTACGACAACAGGCGATTCCGTGGTGCCAAATCCATTGTGTGTTATTTGTGGTGAGAAACTGCAATGAAGCCATCAAAACTTCAGCGGCACTTAACCACCAAACACCAAACTCTCAAAACAAAACGGAGGAGTTTTTTCAAAAGAAAGAAATGCGAGTTGGATGCTCAGCGGCTCAACTTTACAGTCGGAGAAGAGCAAATTTTGCTGGCTGCAAAAGATATTTGTCAGGAACTTTGAGGAAAAAGTAGCTGGCATGTTGGATCATGTTCCACTATCTGACCATACTGTTGCCAAGAGAATTGATGACATGGCTGAAGATAGAGAGGCAGCTGTTGGGCAGATTAAAAGCATCTCTGTGGTACACAATTCAAGTGGACGAATCGACTGACCTGGAATATATCGATCATGTTAGTTTATGTGTGGTACATGCATCAAGATGAGGTGCAGGAAGATTTGCTCAGTTGTCTTTCACTTCCAAGCACAACCACCAGCTCTGAAATATTCCAAGTATTGAACGAATACATTGTAAGCAGACTGGAATGGAAGTTTTGTGTTTGTGTGCACTGACGGGGCTGCCATGATGACTAACAGGGTGTAAGAAGCTGCGCAAGAATGTGAGGCAACTCACTGCTTGATTCACCGAGAGATTCTGGCAAGCAAGAATATGTCTCCAGAGCTCCACACAGTCCTTAATAATGCTATATGCGTCATCAACCACATTAAAGCTCATGCACTGAATACGCGTTTGTTTGAAGTATTGTTTGAGCACATGGATGCTGATCCCAAGCGCCTGCTTCTACATATAAAACTTCGGTGGCTGTCCAAAGGGAAAGCCCTAACACAAATTTTTTAGCTAAGAGAGGAATTACTGTCGGTCAAGCAGTCACCCTTAGCAGCACACTTCAGTGACAAGAGCTGGCTCGCAAAACTGGCCTACCTGAGCAACATTTTCATGACCTTGAATGACTTGAACCTGACAATGCAGGGGATGATGGCTGACACATTCATGTTGGTGGATTAAAAAAAAAAAAAAACCCTGGGTTTTAAAGCCAAGCTGGAAGCCTGGACACGGCACGCAACCAGAGTGTTTTTGATATGTACGGAAACTTATCCAGTTTTTCAGAGGATGCTTAAGGACTTGGCCAGTTGATACATTGCCACCTGACATCACTGTATGATGAGTTTAAGCATTATGCACAACGAGCAGCCTTTTCTCCTCACCCCTGCACAGTAGAGCAGGCTGGGTGTCCATGTCGAGCTCATGTGCTGGGGCTAGCCGGTCACACACTGCTTTCTGGAAGCAAGGTATAAGAGGCATTAGCGTGGAGTCTTCTGGAGATGCGTCTCCCCAATGTGTGTCATGCGGTGGCTTTTGTAGTCATGCTCTAATATGCTTCAGTGGTGGCCGGCCAGCCCGTGCTGAGTGTGTACACATACAGTACAGATCAAAAGTTTGGACACACCTTCTCATTCAAAGAGTTTTCTTTATTTTCATGACTATGAAACCTGAAGATTCACACTGAAGGCATCAAAACTATGAATTAACACATGTGGAATTATATATGGAATTACATACATAACAAAAAAATTTGAAACAACTGAAAATATGTAATCTTCTAGGTTCTTCAAAGTAGCCACCTTTTGCTCTGATTACTGCTTTGCACACTCTTGGCATTCTCTTGATGAACTTCAAGAGGTAGTCACCTGAAATGGTCTTCTAACAGTCTTGAAGGAGTTCCCTGAGAGATGCTTTGCACTTGTTGGTCCTTTTGCCTACTGTCTGTGGTCCAGCTCACCCCTAAACCATCTCGATTGGGTTCAGGTCCGGTGACTGTGGAGGCCAGGTCATCTGGCGCAGCACCCCATCACTCTCCTTCATGGTCAAATAGCCCTTGATGCCTTCATTGTGACTCTACAATTTTCATAGTCATGAATATAAAGAAAACTCTTTGAATGAGAAGGTGTGCCCAAACTTTTGGTCTGTACTGTATATATATATATATATATATATATATATATACACTATATTTAATGTTACAAAATCTCTCAAAAGTGTTTAAATGAACATTTTACTGTAATTTAAATAAATTGTAATTTATATTTAGTGATGTTCTTACCACTTAGTGGATATTGAGTCATTATATGACACATTGAGTAACGATAAAGACTTGTCAGTGAGTATTTTTTAAAATCTTAATAATTCTATGATTTTCTTATTAATTAATATAATTAGTCACAAATAATTATTTATCAATATTTGCAAAAAAAAAAAAAAAAAAAAAAAAAACTCTAAATATCTCTTTAATACCCCTTTCAAAATGTTAATGTTCTACAGTATGTTTTAAATTCTAAAAACATCCATAAATTCATACAAAATATACAACTCCTCATTAATGCAACACATTCTTATTTTCTGTCTGGAGTATGTTTTAGCCTCTGCATCAAATCTTGCTATTCAAAGGAATAGTTCAACCAAAAATGAAAATGAAAATTCTCTCATCATTTACTCACCCTCATGTTGTCCCAGACTTTCTTTCTTCAGTTGAACACAAGAAAAGATCTTTAGTCTGTATAATGCAAGGGGACAGGACCACTTCAGAAACCACATAGTGAACACAAAGGTCAAATTTAAAATATTAGTATTTTTATTTTTATGTATTTATCCTTTCACCTAAGAATACACTGATTCATTTACAGGGGTTGTATGAGTCACTGTCTGTCATATTCATTTTTTGACGTCTCATTCACTTGCATTAAACTAAGAGAGATGTTGTTTTTTTTTTTTTTTGGTTGGATGGCATGAGGGTGGAAAGTATAGATTTTCCTTTTAATCGCTTTCCTTGTTTTTGTGTTTGTGTTTGTGTGTGTGTGTGTGTTTCACTGTGCTGCATTTTAAATGTTGTTGCACTAGCATGTGTATGTGTTTGACCGGTGTATTTTTCCCTTTAACAAAACTTCTTGTAACCCAGAGTGATTTTAAATAGACTGTAACAACAATGAGTTTTACATAGTAATTAACTCAAATGATATATAGGGGATTTGAATAATTAATCAGGAATTTGATTAATTTATATCTCAGATGACAGTTACATTAAATTTGATTGATTATGAAAAATAGCTCAATTGCCTATAACAATAAATAATCACAGGGCACTGTAACTTACTCATTAATATGTCAATATTACATTCTTCATATCAATTATTGTGATATCTCTTACTGTAAATTACTGCAAATCAAACCGTGGTATGTCCAGCAAACCACTGTAGACCTATCAATTTTCAATAAAGTTATCACACCTTATAATTCAAGGAAAAGTATTCTCTGGCCATGAAAATATTATCCTATCCTTATGATAATTTTAGTTTCTAAATTTAGAGCTTGTAGCTATAGATCAGACACATCTCAGTGACTCGTAATGTGAGTGGGGTGGAGTCCAAGCCAATCGTCAGTATATGGGTTTTTAATAATTAAACTAGTAATACATCAAACTACAAATCACACAGAGTAAATATGCGTACGACAATACAAA
This sequence comes from Carassius auratus, assembly GCF_003368295.1. NCBI lineage: Eukaryota > Metazoa > Chordata > Actinopteri > Cypriniformes > Cyprinidae > Carassius > Carassius auratus. The sequence continues at coordinate 11,096,695 of NC_039285.1, forward strand.
CAGTAAGCTTTATACAATACATAACGAATCCAAATAAAAGAGAGAGAAAGAGAGAGAGAGAGAGAGAGAGAGAGAGAGAGAGAGAGAGAGAGAAAATAGAATGAGATCACATAAGGAGCTCAGGTATGAAAATCATAGTCAGTAACTTTGGAAGCCAACAACAAATCAGATCATAACAACACTTTAAACCAGCATTTAAATCTCCATAGAGAAAGTGATACTTGCAAAAGTGTCCCATGTGCGTGGCGTGTGCCAGAGGCCACGTGACGCGCGTGCACGCTTCGCTGGATCTTTGCGTGAGCGTGGAGCACGTGGTCCTTTGTTCTGTCCTCGCGCGGTATTTGAAAGGTTCAACAAACAATGTCCCAGAATTCGTCTTCCTTGCGTGGAGAGGCGAATAGTTGAATAAACTTAGTAAAGAAAAGAAACGAACAAAACGAAAGCTCTCTAAAGGAGCCATTAAAATGGCTTTTTCTCTCAGCCCCTGTGCTGAGGGGGTTTGCGCTGTGGCCGCGCGGAAGCAACGTTGGAGAGCAGCGTGTCCGAGAACGGAGAATAGGAAGAAAAGGAAGAAGAGAGAGGCGGACCTTGTCCGGTCGTTCTTATGGCTTGAAATGGTTCACGCCCCTTTTTCGCGTAAACAGCCAATGAAAGTCCGCGATCTGAAACGGGAGGGAAAAGTTCCTTTGTCTCTGAAAAGACAACCCCCCCGGTGATCTAGTGCCTGTCCGATTCCATCAGGGATATTTCTAGCAAGTTTGTACTTCAGATTACATACATTTCCTTACTTTGTTCTAGATAAATGGGTCTGTCAGAGCATGACGATTAGAACAAGACTAAACATAATAGGTATATGTGATCAAAACATGAAGTTACATTAAATATGTGTAATTCTACATCTGAAAGATTTGCTTAACACATGATAACACTGCAGATGTTGGGAAACATCTAAATGTACCAAAAGGGAATACGTAATACATTTATACAGCATAAAAACTAACAGGTAACAAATTCATTCCATAGAATGCATTGGGGAGAAGATTTGGCTTCTCTCCTCTCCAGTGTGGTCGTAAAGTTTTACGACCTGCAAAGATGGGGGTTGCAGAAACGTGGCTCTCTTTGAGAAGGTTAAAGTGAGGAGAGACAATTCCTAAAGTATGAGCTTGCAACTTATACTCTTCACATAACAAGGATTAACCATTTTATGCAATCCATAAACATAATTAAAATACATATTAATAATAAAATGAAAGTAAGGAACTTATACGAAAAGTTCCTTTGTCTCCAGTGTTGGAAGAATTTGGGTTGGGGGTTTTCGTTTCTTCTTTGAAGCTCGCATGGGCATCGTAAATAATTTAAGTCCAGCCAGGCTGGCGCCAGTCCAGGCACTTGGTGCAAAAAAAAAAGTTTCATTTGGAAAATCTGAATTAAACACATGAATTGATGATCTGCATATCCGTTACAAGACATAAGAATAAGAATAAATAAACCAGAGGAAAAAAATAAAATAAAAATAAATAACTAAATTCATAAATTAAAACTTAAAACATTAAAACTTTTCATAAATTATCAAAAAGTTTTTTTTTTATTTTTCTTTTTCTTATGTTGAGAATGTAAGAATTGTACATAGTTGAATGTTATGTTACCTTTAAAGGTTAGTTCACCGAAAAATGTCATTAAATTATGTCATTAATAACTCACCCTCATGTCGTTCCAAACCCGTGAGACTTCCGTTTATCTTCGGAACACAGTTTAAGATATTTTAGATTTAATCCGAGAGCTCTCAGTCCCTCCATTGAAACTTTGTACAGTATACTGTCCATGTCCAGAAAGGTAAGAAAAACATCATCAAAGTAGTCCATGTGACATCAGAGGGTCAGTTAGAATTTTTTGAAGCATCGAAAATACATTTTGGTACAAAAATAGCAAAAACTAGGACTTTATTCAGCATTGTCTTCTCTTCCGTGTCTGTTATGAGGGAGTTCAAAACAGCAGTTTGTGATATCCGGTTCGCAAACGAATCACTCGATGTAACCGGATCTTCTTGAACCAGTTCACCAAATCGAACTGAATCATTTGAATCAGTTCTCGTCTCATTAATCCACAAATGACTTAAGCTGTTAACTTTTTTAATGTGGCTGATACTCCCTCTGAGTTAAAACAAACCAATATCCCGGAGTAATTCATGCACTCAAAGAGTACACTGACTGAACTGCTGTGAAGAGAGAACTGAAGATGAACAAGTTTATTATGTTATTAAGTTATTTATGGCCTGTAACAGATCATAACTGATCAGTCTTTACAGTGAACTACCCCCACCCCAATGGAATACTAATAACCATGACATCAAAATTAAAGAGATAGTTCACTTTCAAATTAAATTTTGATATGTTTTAGCTTACCTCAAGAACATCCAAGATGTAGGTGTCTTTGTTTCCGCAGTAGTTTCCATTTTGATATTTTTAGGTCAAACCATTCTTGCATGTGACTCAAATAATCAAGGTCTATGGTCACCACCTCAAAGAGCATGCACAGAGAAGTCCAAGTTAAACAATTCCCCAATGTAAGAACACACTAATAACCTAAGACAAGCAACGAGTGGTTTGAGTAAGAAAACGAACAGTATTTATAGCGTTTTTAACTCTTGTACACAACCATGTCCAACTGATCTGAGGGCGCGTGCTTCCTGGTTTGTGACGTGTGTGACGTTCTGGCTTAGTCTGCGCTAACGCGGAAAGAGCCGGAAGTGATCTCTTGTGCGTGTATGTCACTCATTGTCTACAGAGATTTCGGAAGTTTTACCTTTCACTGTGAAGATTTAAACATATTAAGATGTACAGGAAATCACAATGGAAGATATATCAACAGACAGTGTTGAATTTTTTTCACAACCATATTCATTTGAACCAGAATACACAGATCAAGAACTCAGAGTGATGGAGGAAGCATCCGCTGCACAAGCACGTCTTCAAGCCTCAGAGAGACAGATCTCTTCAAAATTGGTGGTGTTTTAGTAGCAAGTGTTGTGAGATGCCAACAGAAGTTGAGAGCATATGTTGTCACGAATGGAACATATCAATCCCACAACTACAAGACGACGACAAGGACATTGACAGTATTGCATCACACACCTGCCTGACTGAAGATCCTGAGTTTTCTCTGTTTCGCTGTTGAGCTGCAGCGTTTTGCACGTTGTGTTTAGTTTGCCATGTATAAACTGGAGGCGACGTCCAATGCCAGAGGGACCCAATGGCACGCTGTCAATAGAGTGAGTAATGTGTTGTATTTTAATTATAATCGCAATGGTTATAGGGTGCATTATAAACCAATTAATTACAATTACTGCATTATATTTCAGACAGTGCAAATAATTAATTACCTTACATAAGTAGAAATTTGGGGTATCTATACTTTACTTTACTTGAGTAATTCTTTTTCAGCAGACTTTTAACTTCTACTCCTTCCATTTTCACGCAAGTGTCTGTACTTTCTACTCCTTACATTTTAAAAAATATCTTTGTTACTGCTATTTCATTTCAGCTTGTTTTCATATTAGTTTGTCATCATAAAAAAAAAAAAAAAAAAATTACCAGATAAATCGCTCCATACAGATGGAATTTGATTGTGGTTGGATGAGAAGTATAAACATATACCATTCTGACACCCTATTGGTTTGTACGTGATCCATCGCACCTGCACATGACACAAATCACATCACACTCCAGCAAGGACATAGCCAGTTTTGGGTTCGTTTATCAAAAAATATTTTTCTTAAAAGTAGGGTTGGGTATGGAACCGGTATCTGATCGCCTCAGAGTCAGTCCCCTTAAATTTCATATGAAACCGGCGTCAGACCGGTCTCATCTCCGTCTTTCAGCACCCTCTTCAACACGCAAACCACGGCGGAGCAGCGCAAGGGCACTTAAACACAAACAGTCGGGGAGCAGTCGGTTTCTCATTTACTGTTAAGTTTTCGCTTGTCACCACTCATTACACCACAGCAGTTTCCTCCAGCGACAATCTAGCCCTTAAAACATACAGTATGAATGAACACATACTTTAATTACACTTATTTAAATATACTTAATTTAATCATACATACTTTATACATACACTACTCTGCAAAAGTCTTAAGCACGTTAGTATTTTCACTTAAAAGCATGGTATTCTGCCAGTTATTTATATAGTTTGCTGCAGTGTGTCAGTATAAAATATCAGTTTACATTTCCAAACATTTATTTTGCCGTTGTCAGACTGCTTGTGCATTCAAAATCGCACTAGACTATTATTAAAATTAATGGCAAACTGATATTTCGAACTGATAAAAGATATAAATAAAGTCATAAATAACTGGCTTAAAACCCCTTTTGGGGGTGAACATACTAAAGACTTTTGCTCAGTACTGTATTTTGAAAACAACATTGTTGTTACTTTATAAAGAATGAGCATACAGTAATTCACAGGACTGATTAAAGACAGTGACAGACAGTAATCATCTTAACTAAATATCAGAGTGAGTGACAGAGATACAGTAGAAACATCATGTGTGGTTTTGTATTAAATAATGACCCAGAATGTGAAATACATTTATTAGCCTTAGATTAAGGGAAGCACAATTTATGAAATGAGAGCATCCCAGGTGAAAGCTATGGATTTACTTTTAATATTTGTAATGTTCTTTAATGTTATCCATAGTTTTTTTTTTCTTTTTTTTTTCTTTTTTTTTTAAAGTATCGGTTCAGGTACCGTTTAGGCACTGGTACTGTTTTAAAAGTATCGAAAAGGCACTGGACCCTACTTAAAAGTTATTACTTCTCGCTGGCTCATTTACCAAGTGGGTGCTTTCTCTTCGTCCTCCACAAATTAAGCTACTGTAGGTAGTTCGGTAGTGAGACGTTTTAATAAATTATCGTTTGCGATTGACGACGCGATTGACAATGTTGTGATAAGTAGACTATACCAACTTTGTAACTTGTTATCCCCCCACAGTGGACATAGCAGACGTATGTACCGAATACAGGAAGCTATCAATCAAGAAGGTATCAGGATTATGAGTTATTTTTTCTTTTTTCATATTTGATTAATCACTTGGATTAATCAATCATTTTGACAGCACTAGAATGTTTATTGTAAATAGACAACCAAGAGTAATTGTTACCATTGCCCTCGCAGATTCCTTCAGCTAAGCTTGGATGTACATTTACATTCCATTAAAGGTTATTGATGACATTCCCCTGAAGTTTGACTTTTTGCACCATTACAATACTTATAGGCAACTAGTCATCATATCTCTAGTTCTTTAATGTATTTGCATTGTACTAAAGTGCATTCATTTTCAATGGGCATATATGCGTCTGAAACAGGTAGCCTAGTGAATCCCACATTTTTCAACATGAACATTTTAATATAACATTATAGTCATTGTGGCCTATGGCATTTTAGAAAAAATGTTTTTTTTTTACGAGGTGGGGTAGTGCACAATAGGCCCCCATGGCGCGGCCTAAGCTTTTATTCTCAATTGCATTTTTTTCCCCTTACATTACTTTTACTTTAATACTTTAAGTAGTTTTTTAAACCAGTACTTTTACACTTTTACTTGAGTAAAATGCTTGAGTTTATACTTCAACTTCTACAAAAGTATTTTCAAACCCTAGTATCTATACTTCTACTTGAGTAATGAATGCTCATTTGACCTAAAAATATCAAAATGAATACTACTGCGGAGACAAAGACAGCTTCATCTTGGATGCCCTTGAGGTAAGCTAAAACATACCAAAATTTTATTTGAAAGTGAACTATCCCTTTAAGCAAAATTTGTCAATGACACGCTACAATATGTCTAGTTTAAAACCTATTTGGGTTAAAAGAGACATAGCCTAAATTTGGTTCTGACATTGTTGCTAATTTCAACAACAAATAAGAAAACACTTTTGTGCCATTTAGAAAAATATATATAGCATCATATCTCTTCCAGGAGGTGGCTGGTCTCACCAGTGGAAAAACACAGTCTCAGCCTCAGACGTCATATTTAAGGTTGCCACATAAAATTTTGAAAATACGTCCGAGAATTTTACTCACCGGTCTGTTATTGTGGTGACATTACTGCACCCCGAAATGTGATACTGACAAAAACAAACTATGATTGGTTGTTTGACATGCCTTGGCCAATGAAAGCAGCTGTCAGTCTGAAAGTCTGGCGATGTGAGACTAGTGCAAACATAACCTTACAAACCTCTATTACAACACTTTTCCCCCACCTTACAGTAGTAGTGGAGTAGTAGTTCCAACACACATTTCTGCTAATAAGATTCAAAACAAACTGACTGACTGGAAGCATGCTAGCTATCTCGAGGTGTCAATAAATCTAAGGTACCTGAAAAGACTGTCAGCTGGCAAAAACAAAATGTCTATGAAGATATAGCACTTGTAACTTGCCTGTGTGACAATTAGCAAAACAAATAAAACTCAATTATGCGTGTCGTGCCTTTAGAGTACTGGGTGAAGGTGGGTGTGATAAACATGAATACAAAATCATAGTAGGTCCTGGAGTGTTGAGGAACCTCACTGATATTCAAGAAAGTCACATTAACATAAACATGAACCTTTCCTTTTACTGAAGTCCTGCAAGTAAAGCCAAAAATGGCTTTTACTGATCATTAACAGTAAATCTTTCACAGACATTTTGTTTATACAGGTATAACCAACAACATGAGGTCCAAGCAAAGCAGAAAAATTATTTTAGAAGTACCTTTGCCCTATTACAGGACTATCATAACCTTCAGTAAACTCAAATACAGATTAATTAAATATTATTAAATATTAAATGAAATATTACATGACAGAATATTCACATTAAGCATGCTCTGCATTTTGAAGAATAATTATCATGCTATTCTTTAGGGCAGAATACTATTATTATTTATATATATTTTTATATTTAATTATATTTAATTATATGTATTTATCACATTTTATGTATAATTAATATAATGTTGTTGTTGTTGTTTTTTTTTGTGGGGGGCTTACGTAAGCTCAAACCTAAGTGGCAGCCTTTTACTAAACCCTCCGCAACAGAGTATCTTTTTGCCTTCACAGAATCAATATTTGCATAAGAAATTTTACTTCTGCAATCAAGCCGCAATGAGCATATTCCAAAGTTAACAGAAAGAGAGAAGAGCTCTTTTTTCAGTGAAAAAGAGTTTTCTGTATTCACTATCCAAAGAGAAAGTCTCTGTAAGTACATCTATAAATGTGTATTTAACTATTATGTAGAATATATACATAAATTATTAGTTATTATTTGTATATAATTTAACTTCTCTGTCTACAAATATATGGTATAATGTCACACATTTATCTGTTTGTTGATTTACTCTACAAGAACATAACTGACATAAATGTTTAGTATATATCTAATTAACTGTAAATGTTGGTAATAATGACCACACTAAATAACAGTATAATTCATATTTTTTCATGAACAAGCTAAGAACAGACCACCCTGGTATTTAGGTCTTTAAGCTCTGAGTACTATAACCTTAAGACTACAAATGTAGGTTTTTAAGATATCTCTTTTTGAAAACAATCTGCAACTGAACTTCATCTAAAGGTACCTTTCCCACCTTTACTCCATAACAGTGGTTCATTGCAGATGTTTTTTTTTTTTTTTTTTTAAAGAGATGTCTTAAACATCTAAATTTGTAGTTCTTGCTTTATTTTAAAGTAATGATAATTGAAAAAAAAAGAAATATGCATAGTTTTGTGCTGCTTAACATTTTTATTTAGAAATAACAGATGTGATGTAAAATCACAAATGACTATAATTATATAGCCAATTCAATGAAAAGAAATAATGTAAAAAAACAACAACAAAAAAACATATAGCATATACATATAGTTTTTTTTCTGCAATACTATAATAAAACTTGAACAAGTAACAACATTTAACATGAAAAGTGTGTACAAAGTTGTATAGAGACATGGAAACTGGACACTATGCAAGAGTCTGGAGAACTTTATAACTCCAAAAACACTACATGTATTAGACAGATGAGATGAGATAGACAGATAAGGGAAATGTTATCTTAACACAGTGATGTATGATTGAATCTAAATTGTCATAAATTTAGAATACATTTTAGTGCAAATTTACTGATGAATTGAGATTTCTGTATAATGTGTGTACACAGATTTTACAGAAACTTGGTGCATGTGAACCAATGAGGATAATCTTTCAGTTGTTACCTGTAAATGGGTCAAAAAAAAATTTAAAAAAAAAAGAAAAAAAAAAAAAAAGAAAATGAAACACAAAAACTTCAATTTGGAACAGACCTGAGACTGATGATATACAGCATGATTAAAAAAAAAAAAAAATCTTATTAGGTAATGTATTGCCACTTAAAATATATTACTTTTTTTGAGCTTTTAAGAGAACTCAGTAACTCTATTTAATTCCATTTCTCTTTTTAAATTTTTTATATTAACAAACCTTAAAATTTACCTGACTGAATAAATATATAAATCCATTACTCCAAACATTGAGATTAAATAAAAATATCAGATGAGGCAAAAGAATCACAGATGTGAGGCATCTGCCATAATGCTGCGTACAGTAACAGAGGCTTCTCTTAAGGGTAAACTTGTCTTAAGGCTCACTTAGCATTGATGTTGGATAAAAAAAACTCTTCAGGACAAAAAGCCATAATCCATAAACCTCAATCCATATTTTTATCCCTTTTTTTGGTAACATACAGCATATAACAAGTGCATGTCAGAGGTTAGGTCAACAGGGTGAGAGAGAAGCTTGTACTTCCTATCGTGCTTTTCCTCCCAAAGGTAGGTCATGCCATTCTCCGTGTCAGGAGAGCTGCAGTGATCCATGGACACATGAAGCCAAGGGTCTTTGATGAACCTTTCTGATTTCACGTTGACCTGCCACACAACTTTCAACACCACGTGACGTTGATCATTTTCAAGTGCCAAACTCTCCACTTTGCCAAAGAACACTAGAAAACACACAAAAAGACAAGATAATTTGATCAATGTGTAATAATAATAATTATAATAATAATTAAAAAATATAAATTTTAGGTTACACCACAATAAAATGTTTAAGGAAATCACCTGTTTTATTGCACATATCTGGGATCAGGTCTGCTAGAGGTTTAAGCCTGTATTCTGCAAGAGAGCTGTTAGGCTTTGGTGTTGGTTTGAGATGTTCAGCACAGCAGCTCCACAGGGATGTGTTGAAGTAGTAATGCCCACAGCAATGGTGGTTTGGTTTGGTGTCATAAATTATAGAATTGGTTGAGGAGGAACAACAAGTTTGATTGTTATTATATTCCAGCAGATGGCTTCCACAGCACTCCCCACTTAAACGTGTAAGTTTGTAGAGATGACCTGAGCAGCATCTCAACAACTGGTTGTGGTGGTCATAGACTTCTGAACCACAACAGAAATTGCCTTTCATTTTGTTGTGGCTAAATAGAGAGAGGGAGAGAGAGAGAGAGAGAAGATAAAGCCTTGTTTACCAAGACAGCATGGGCAGAGACATACATAAAATCAGACTACAGGCCAAATATTGACTATTAGCTCTTTTTTAATGGTTTTGCCTGAAGCATTTTCAGAATATATATATATATATATATATATATCATAGACACACTCTCATAGAACACATTATAATATTTTTCATGTTTCTGCTGGAATATGATGATGTGTGCTCTGATTGGCCAACTATACAGTGCATTGTGATTGGCTGAATGTCTTAAGCATTTGATGGAAATGTTATGCCCCTCAGCATACTGTGATGACATGGGTCCCGCACAACATGCCGTCAAAACAATAAAATCCATTACAAACAAGGCATTTGTTGCATCCAGTGGGGACATAACTACTGATTATAATGACTTGCACTGTGTTATTACATGTTGTGTTGCATATCGTGATACATAAACATAATACCAGCATTTGTGATTGGACAAACAACAAGCTCTGCTCTACACTACTCAAAACTTGCGTTTGATTCATTATGGTCGGGGAGGGGGCTCTTTGCTTGGTATCCGTACAAACACTGCACACTTCCCCCAGAATGGGTCGATGGTGAGGAGTCGGGGTGGTGGAGGGATGCTGAAAAACTAGAGAGAACGAATGTAAGGCGGGTATGATTATTTATAGTGGTTATGTCTAGTGTTGGTTGGATGGATAGTGTGGTTATTGCTAGTGAATTGGCCAAAATGATTATCTGCCCATGTTCCTCCCAAAATGTATTAATAAAACATAATGTTGTAGGCTACTCTCAAATGAAACAGTCCTCATCCTCTGAAAAATGTGTTGCAAACATATTTCTTTTTTTCCAGAACAGTGATGCAAATACAACTTATTCACCCAACAAAGTAAGCCCAAACAAAGTAGTTGTGCATTCACAACGAAAAACAGCTTCTCCACAACATGGCGCTGGTGGCAACAGAGAGAATACAAGTTACAAGTTATGGGGGCATATATTAGGAATACATGGAATACATAATTTATGAATAAATAAAGGATGGAAACAAATAATAGATATATTTGTAATATACTGCAAGTGTGTGGCGAGTGGGGCGGGGCCGAGAGGCGTGGGAACGAGGAGTGAGGCCAGGTGTAGTGATTGGAGATGAGCTACACCTGAGTCCCACCGCTAGTATCGAGTCCCACGTAGGAGATGGAAGGATATAAAACTGGAGTGACGACCGTGAAGGACGAGAGAGGACCAGGCCTGGGACATTAGTTTATGTTTTGGTTTTCATTTATGCGCACCAGTCGTCCGTGAGGGGCTGGTGCGCCGTTTTGTATTTATTTTGAATATTAAAATTCTGATTTGATTGTGCGCCGGTTCCCGCCTCCTTCTTCCCGATGAGTACAAAGGTTGTATCGTTACAGTGGTGCCGAAGCCCGGGAGAAGGAGGGACGCGCTGCTGAAGATCCCTCGCCGCTGTGGTGAATCCGCGGTGCCCTCGAGCAGGCGAGGTATGTGCCGCCAGGGACGCTCGAGGCGGTGGGCTGGAGCGAGTTGCCGGGGACGGGCGAGCTCGCTGCCGACCGCCCACGACAAGGAGGGGCGGCTGCCGTCCGTGAGGGAGCGGAGGAGTCGGCGCCGTTCGCCAGGGGGCCGGAGCCTGCCGCCTCCGTGACGGAATCCGGAGGGGCAGGGAACGGGGGACTCCTGCCGCTGCCCAAAATCGGAGGAGCCGTCGCCGTCCACCGGGCGGCGGAGGAGTGTCGTGCCGTCCGCCGAGGGCCGTCCAGTGCCACCGCCGGGCACCGCGGAGGAGATCACCCAGCCGGTGGAGGGCCGAGCAGCAGTGCGTCTGGGAACCCGAATTTTTTTTTTTCTCTCTCCCCTCTCTCGTCCTTGTCGCTCCTCCTTCCATCTCCTTTTCTCTCGCCTCGTCTGTCCTACCCCCAGGTTCCTGCAGGTTCCCGTGAGCGGTCCCCCCCGGAGGGAAGGGGGGGGGGGAGTAGAGCGCAGTCTCGAGGGTACCCCCCGGCCTGCGAGGGGCGATGGGGGTATGTGGCGAGTGGGGCGGGGCCGAGAGGCGTGGGAACGAGGAGTGAGGCCAGGTGTAGTGATTGGAGATGAGCTACACCTGCGCCCCACCGCCCGTATCGAGTCCCACGTAGGAGATGGAAGGATATAAAACTGGAGTGACGACCGTGAAGGACGAGAGAGGACCAGGCCTGGGACATTATTTTATGTGTTTGCTTTTTATTTGTGCGCGTCAGTCGCTGGTTTGTTTATTTTTGAATTATTAAAATGTTTTTGATTGTGCGCCGGTTCCCGCCTCCTTCTTCCCGATGAATATGGAGATTTGCACTCCAAGCTTGGGAATGGTCCGATCCAAGAGAACCCCCCTCCCCATTGAACTGTAAAATTAACTCAAAGTAAGGAGATGTGGTGGAGGACGAAACCTGATAAACCGTCAATAGATAGAGGTAAGTCAGCTGTATTTATACTATGGTGTTGAATAACTTGGTGTGCTCCACCAGTGTTGATTAGGAACTGAAGTATCTGATGCTCTCCTCCCGAACCTTGCTAATAAAACATCATGTACTGTATTAGAACTATTAAATTCTCATTTGTATATGCCCTAATGGGCACCTACAAACCTATGGTCTTTACAGTGTTAGTAACTGCATGATAAATAGTTGTGATGTGTATACTGAAATACTTGTATTCACCTGTTTTACCTAGACATTTCAATTTACATGATCAAAGCTATTTAACCTTGTTTATTCATTTTTATCTGGCTAGCTTAAGAGCCTTTATTGGTCAAATATAATGTTATAAGTGTCGTGAGTTCATTAGCCCTTATGTTAATCTGGGCCTGTGTATGGTGTCCAATACTCTGATTTGTGCTTTGCATTTATTCCATTCAAGTGCGCACACACACACGTATATCAAAGTTTGGTATGTGTGGGCCTACCTGTGTCCGTTACAGCAAATATGTGTGTGAGGATCAAAAGTTTTTCCTCCACAGCAGTGCTCACCAAGACGGGGACGAGCAAACATTTGGCAAATAGTGTTTGGTGGAGCATATATAACACCTCCAACACACTCTGACTGCTCAGGCACATTGAGATGAAGAATTCCATTACAGCACAGCACATTGTCATCTAACAGAGTGTAGAAATTTTTGCCACAGCACTGAAGGACACAGATAAACAGTAGGTTATTGTATGCAGAGTTATGAATACTGTATTCTGCAATCTCAACTTTAAAACTTTATAAGCACATTTTACTGAAAGTCATACTGTTCAGAGAAATCTCCAATTTATTGGAATTTCTATTCCTGCAAAGAAAAACCTTAGGTCAAAAAAGCAATACCTTAGTAAGTGTTGATGCCTTTTTATACAGTTTCCCTGAGCAACAGATAGTTTCCTGGGGGTTGTAAGGTTCCGATCCACACATAAATTCTAGAACAGAATGAATAAAAGTGTGTTATTTTTACTATAATATGCATACTATTACCATCATTTCCAATAATGATGAGAACGATTTAAGTTGGATACCTGAAAAATGTCAGGTTATGCAGTTATGAAGTGAAAAGACTATCAAAGGATACTGAAACTAACCTAATCACTGTCCAATCAAAAGAGATACATTTTATTATACAATGAAGGATGACAAGTGCTTTACCTGAGACTTTGGGGAGTGTGCTTGAAATTTCCAGTCATATATAAAATCAAACAAACAGAAAATTATATTATTATTATCTCTATTATTATTCTTATTAAATAGACCTCCACTGTAAGGGTATGTGTATATATATATATATATATATATATATATATATATATATATATATATATATATATATATATATATAGAGAGAGAGAGAGAGAGAGAATTTATTGAAGTGGTACAGTCGACACAGATGTAATGAGACACAGGTGTAAACAATGAGTGCTGATGACTAAAAGATTATGAGGAATTAAGTCCATGCCCGAGTGGCAATGGTATGGGGATGGATTGCCCTCTGTTGGCTATGAAGGGCATTTCAGCTGGTGATCGTGACATTCATGTTAGAGCTGTAATCAGGTCTTAAAAGTTAGGCCCGACAGGACCCGAGCCCAACAAGTACATTTTGATTGACAGCTTTTTAAAATCCAGAACCCGTTTACAGCCTGACATTATTCAAATGTGCACACGCACACAGCTATTTTGCCTTTGTCAAAAATGAGTAATTTATTCATGTTTTAACCTAATTTATTAATAACTAACGTAGACTACACCACTTGGAAGTTGGAATAAAGAAACAAAGTAATTCCTCTGTGACATCATAACATATCGGCACTCTAAATAGGCATAGGCTCATTTAGCTTATGAATAGTCATTTTTAACAAATTAAGATACATTTTAAATTAAGATGGGTATTTGGCAATAACGAAATTAAGATAAAGGCTCCGGATTTGCTTCACCACTAGCAGCTGACATTTAATAAAAGAATAATGCCAATATTAGCGTATATACTCTGTCCACATTATGCATTTAACTTAAATGATTTAAGACTCAATGAATATTTATTTTTCATTTAAAAAAAACTTTATTAGCTACCTACTCACAGCGATTAGGCTAAGCCTACATGTTTTTGGAAAATGATTGAATCCACTGTAGATGGCTTCAGTGCATTCCTGCGCTCACTGATGGTGCATCATTATTCACTCATTATTCTCATTATAAACATGGTCAAAACTTTTCCACACCTCAGAGTTTGCTTTAGTTGCTGGTGCAACCAAAACTTAATCGCCAGAGGCAAGCCTCCGTTACACCTACTCAGCATTCATTTCACATCTTTCTCACGCTAATGGAAACATATCACATGACCGCTCGTTTACCTCGCAAACCCGAGCGCGAGCCCGAGCCTGGCCTGAGCCCGCGTAAGATGATATAAATTATGCCCAAACCCGACCGTTCGGGCAAAGATAATTAATCTAATTCATGTTCCCTTTCGATACTACACTTGTTGTATCGACGCTATGCTAAGAAGACCCCTTTTTTCCGATACTGAAGCCTTTTTAAATAATTCAGTGTAACTGCACAGCCATTGGTTTGTTTAGTGAAAATAAAAACTCACAATCGCGGAGCTGAGCTGCACAATCCTATGGCCACGAGGCCCGCCAGATCCCACCAATATGGGCAGGGCCATCTGGCTATATAGATGGGCATTCCGGCATAGGGTCCTTAGATTTCTTCTCCTTCAGCAACGACCACGATCTTTGCTCTACAAGACTCAAAGCCTTCACCGCTGACAAGCCTTGCAATGGATCAAGAACTCTCTGAGCAGTGCTCCAGCTCGGCTAGAGGCTACTCATTTTCCAAATGTAAGGGACCCCTCATCATTCTGGTGCCTCTTGTAATGAGCTCAGCTCAGTTTGCTCAGTTTTGCAACACATGTGCCTGGCAGTTTGAACCAAGGAGCAGGCATTCTGTCCTGGAGCAACATCTCCTAAGAAGAGTGGATGTTCCGTCTGCAAACAGTTTAAAGAATTTGGTAGATCTTTGAGAAAGCAGAGGTCGACCTCTTCACCTGAGAAGACAAATCTCATTGCCCAATTTATTTTCTTAAAAAATGACTGGCCCAACCTCCTCCATTATGCTTTTCTCCCGATTGCCCTGATACCCCTTAGGTTATTAGGTGAATCAGGGAGCAAGGACATAAGGTTCTCCTAACTCCGGTTAACCCACTATGGATGCACCAACATTGGCTCTCAGAGCTGTCTTGTTGCAGCCTCGTGGCCCATTCCCCTGAGGCAGAGGTCATCCGGTCATGAAGCAGAGACTTTCCCCTTATAGAGCCAGATGGCTGCAACCATATTGGCAGGTTCTGGTGGGCTTCATGGATTTGGGCTTGTGGAGCTCTGCTCACTTGCCATCGGTTTGTTTTTAATTCTCACACATGAACCAATGGCTATGGATTTATACTGTATTATTAAGGGCTTCAGTATCTGAGAAAAAATACTTTTTTTCCCATACCGTGTAGTGACACAGTATTCGATTTCCACTGTTAATCAGTGTAAACTTTGGGTTGCTTATTCATTCAATCACAAAAGAGGGGACACATTTTCAATATTCTGATACTTTTGCATTAAAGAAAAGCGGAGAATAGATAAAGTGTTTACTTATGTTGTCTGTACCTTGGAGGTATAGCAAGCATTAGGTGTGTGTGTGACTCACCAGGTGGGACAAGAGCCTTGCGGGTATTCTGAATCTGAATCTGTGAGAATAAGATCCACATTATAACCTACTAAAACAAATGGCAAATAAATTACTGTTTAACTAAAAACACATGAATATATTACAGAGTAAAATATGTCTTTGTTCCACTTTTTAGTCACTTGCACCACATTTATTTAATTATTTATCTAGTAATCAATGTAAGAGCTGTATACACACACCTGTTACTTTTGGACAGCAAGTTTCATTATAAGGCTTTATTTCTAGTGTAAGGTCAGTGTAGCAGTAGTGAGTTGTCATGTCAAACGTTTTATTGCCACAACAAGAATGATTTTCCTTCAATTCAAGTATTATGTCATCACAACACAAATGAGTCGTTGTCAGGTACATGACTGTAAATAAGTGAAAGAGAAAACTCATCATAAAAGAAGTCATCCTTGATCTAATAGTATAAAGATCAATAAATCTCAAATCAAAATTTTGCATGCAAAAATGTGTCAAATCTGAACAATGTGGCTGTAAAGCTGCATGAAGTACATCAGCTACCTTTGCCACAGCATTTTGCATGAGTGCTGTTTCGAGTCAGAATCCTGCCACCACAGCAAATCTCATTAAGGGGATTGTAAGCTACAGAATCACAGCAGTCAGCCACCAGCTGGCTTAATCCCAGAGTAACATTTCCTGCAACACAATGAAATATGTGTTCAATCATTGCGTAAGTCCTAAACTTGCGGTGAATCATATCCTCTACTTTCAGTGACTCAGCAACCACAAACTAACAGCTTCAAGTGTATATCCTACCATTGCAGCAGGAACTTTCCGAGATCTTGTAAGACACATTTCCACAACAGTGCAGATGTTGGCTGCCTTCCATCTCTCCACTGAAACCTGCATTGCTGCTGACATTATAAAGACATATCACTCAAATGATCCTTTTACCAAATCATTTTGTTAATTTAATGTTAATGTAGATTTATGATAAAAATGCATATGTAAAAATAATACAAATCCAAAAACTCTTATAATGGTGTTGAGAGACTCACTGGCTCCCTTTGTCGTGATGGCAAAAATCTGAGGAACAAAGAGATGATTCATTATGACAAGTAGTTACTAGTCTCCTGTGGACAAAAATGATAGCAAGCTATGAGTTCTGACATTTAAGTCTAACTCAATCTGACATTGGTTCTCTCTTGTATTGGCAGCCAATGAGCTCGCTGCTCAACATTAAAATATATGACTAGAGCTTGCTGTAGTAGTGCAGCTTGCTTCAGAAACTCTCCACATATTCTATGGGGTTAATAATGTATGTTATATGTGCAGCAGCAATATTTCTAACATGTTCACAGAAGCATGTTGTGGATGTATTGGTAATAGCAAGTCTCAGTACTAGTTCTGCCACAGTAGCAGCAGCGTAGCATATCTTTTCTGCAACACTGGTTTTACATACCTTACTTACCATTTCAACTTCCTTACATGCAGATTTGAACTGCTAAAACATGCCTAAAACATCCATGCATGTGAGAAGGTGAAATCTCAAGGGAATGATCAAATCGATGCAAATATGCGCACGTGTTTGTTTGTTCGATTGACTTGAAGCGTCGCTGCGCACAAATAAAAAAAAACAAAAACAAAGTGCGCCACAATGCTCCAAGTCAAACGAACGAACAAACACGTGAAAGCGATTCGAAAGCATAAGGAGCCGTCTGCTCTGCTCTAGCTCTCATGAATGTTAAACAACAATCAACCTGCACAGTGCAAATAGCCAAAACCTGGATATTTTAGGCAACATTAAAATCCTGGCTGGGACGTGTCCCGTATGAACGGCGCATATGGTCACCCTAATACTAAGTATATATCAAACAGTCTGTAACAGAAAATGCAACAGTGGTAACATGTTTACTCACACTTATGTGTTGCGACATTACTATTGGATCCACTCTAGTCTCTAGTTCTGAAAAACTTGTATTATATGGTCTTGTTTAAAAATGAATCTGTAGCAAAGTAAGCAAACATTCTGTGTTTTTAACTGACATGATTGCTCATTTTAACCCATGTTTACACCGGACGTGAGTGGTGTAAAGCGACTAGACAACAGAACCAATTACAATTGGCAATTCTGTCCGTTATGGATAGAGCACGGATTGGCACAACAAATCTCAGACACTAAACTGGTCATCCCACTCTATTTCCAACATTCAAGCATTCGCACCACCTCTGACCTGAAAGAGAAATTGATTTGTGACATGATGCAGCAATGTTTCAATAACTTGATCTGCCCTTCATCTAAGGAAATCACTTTATTTTTACTGATGTCATCATAATGACTTGAAATAAAAAGATTAGGAGCACACAATTTATTCTTTTTCTCACTTTCCATCTGGCTACATTCTAGTATGTAACACCCACTTTTCACAATTCCTGAGATGCAAAAATCCCTTCACATTTTTAGTAAGAAAAAGAGGTTATGAACCACATTCCATGTTGACTTTAAAGGATCATAATTAGCTAACAAATATACACTGTAAAAAACAAAAAACAACAACAAAAAAAATCCAACAGTAAAATACTGTTATTTCAATAGACAGTTTAATCCTGTAAATTAACAGACAAAGGCCCATAGATTAATCACTTGCAGTAAATTTGCAGCATGTAACTGTAAACCCGTTAGCGGTAAACAAGATCACTGCACAACTCGCCTCTTGCCTTCACCTCTGTTGTATTAAAAGGACACGGTTCAAGGTAAGTTTGTCTTTTTGTTGTTACTTCACTATGTTTCCCCCAACTTGTAAAATCACGTCTTTTAAGAGGTATTTGTAATTGTGCTAATTGATGTGAATTGCTTTTTGCAGGCAGTTCTTAATGGGTCTGTTATTCGGTAGTTAGCTTTCTCCAACCTTCGATTATTACAGCGAATACTTTGCTTGGTTAAAAAGAGTACTTTGTATTATATATATTATTTCTGATTCATGATGCTAATTTTAGATACCACATTCATGCAGGGCCAGCCCGCAGCATAGGCCGTATAGGCAAATAAGGGCGCCACTCATCCATAGGGGAATTTTTTTTTTTTTTTTTACATATATTTTTTTAAATAATAGGCTACTATTTAAAAACCATTAATTCGAAATACTACCAAATAAAGCAAAAAAAAAAAAAAAAAAAAAAAAAATTCTGGCTCTTCAATCTTCCCCCGCCCATCGAGTGCTTGAAGTGCGTCAGAAACAGAGCGCGCGCACGATCAGTTGTTGGTAATTTGTTGTGTAGCGTGCCCGACGCCGCATCCAATGTGGACTGCACTGCTTTTGTTAACACACAGCTCGTAGAAACGGAGAAGAAACGTTCTGGACACGGTGAAAGTTTCCTGATTGTGACGGAAGGCCGAATTTACATGACACATTCTAAATTAGCATAGTCTGCGAAAGATACAGTGCCAAAAAGTAGAGAAGAGGATAAAGACAGAGGTAAAGAGATGTAGTGAAAGAACAATTTATTGCATAGGAGTAAGATACTATAATTTCATGGCAGTTATTTTTACCTTAAACTTAATGTTAGAAGTATTCCGAGTCCCCAGAATGTGATTTTGTACAATCATGTCAGTTTTAAGACGCATTTTTTTATTATCACTTTTTTATTAATGATTTACTCTACAATTGTTCAGTTTTGGGGGGATACAGTACAGGCCAAAAGTTTGGAAACATTACTATTTTTAATGTTTTTGAAAGAAGTTTCTTCTGCTCATCAAGCCTGCATTTATTTGATCAAAAATACAGAAAAAATGTAATCTTGTGATATATTATTCCAATTTAAACATTTTTTTTTTTTTCAATTTATTATACTTTAAATTTATTTTTGTGATGCAAAGCTGAATTTTCAGCATCATTACTCCATTCTTCAGTGTCACATGTGAAAACCAGTCTATCACATGATCCTTTAGAAATCATTCTAATATGATTTATTATGTGTTGGAAACAGTTCTGCTGTAATGTGTGTGTGTGTGTGTGTGTATATATATATATATATATATATATATATATATATATATATATATATATATATATATATATATATATATGCTAAATCATGAACACAATGACAGGGTGAAATGGGCTGTGATGCATGGGGCGCCAGGTAAAATCTTGCCTAGGGCAGCAAATTTGTCAGGGCCGGCCTTGCATTCATGCATGTAAATGTTATTCACTAAAGTCACACCATGCAATATAATAAACGCAAAAAAAAGAAAAACAAAAATTTGATTTAATGGTGGTACTCGTATTTTATCTAGATTTACATGTAGGCCTAACGTATGCAAGAGTTATATTCAAAAAGTCGCAGAGGTCGTTACTGAAATGCAAGGCGGTGGCAGATATTTTTTTACTGCAAACAGGTAATAACCCGAAATAAATAGTTTTATTCTGTTTATCTTATACAGGAATCATTCACTGTATATAATGGTGTTTGTATTTTATTTTATTATTTTATTTATATTTCAGGGAACACATGATAGGAGAACATTGTTAGCCTGAATGCAATGTAAGTCGCTTTGGATAAAAGCGTCTGCTAAATGCATAAATTTAAATTTAAATTTTGTATTTTCAACATGGCAAACAACGCTAAGATTAGGTAAGTTTAACTACATGTATTCTTGCAAACTTTGTATGCACTCAAACATTACTATCTGTGCGTTTGTGAGACACATGCAAGTACACGTACATGTTTCCAATGTAACAATGGAACAAGATGAGGCTCCAAGTATGGAACAAGATGAAAGTGCAGAAAGTGTTGATGAAGCACTGTTTTTGAGACATCTTGCTTTATTGTATCTTAAATTGCAATCTAAACGTCTACTTCCATCATCTGTAATTCAAACAATCATTAGTCAATTTCAAGAAATTCATGACATGAGTAAGGAACATCTACTTTTCAAGTTAAGAGACAAATTAGCAGTATTACAGCTTCTTGAAAGGCATATACAGTATGTGCCATTGATGGTGTTTTGCGTAGTGATGACCTCTTCCAGACTTAAAATTCACACATACTTAATACTGACCAAAAACGATAAACTTACTTCAAAAATAATTTTAACCATGCAGCACCAGTTCCCTATCTTTCGGTCATTACGAGTTATGTCGAACGACATATGGGGTCTCACTTGGGAGGCCAATCATCTCTGAGTTTAAGAGAAAACGCCAATGAAAATTGGCTAGTGGATTTAACATACCTGAGCCACTCCCCGTTCCAACGGGTATAAATAGGGCGACAGGTGCATCCACTCATTAGATTTTTGCTTCGGAGCCGAGTGGTTGTATGAAAGCTGTTATACTCCACAAAGCCATTCATCGGCTGTGTCGGGAAGCTGTTCTGGTTGGCGGTACGGTGCAAACAGTGGTGTCCCTTTCAGCGATTCTCCTGGGCGCTTCAACTAAGAGAGCAGATTTCCTAAAAGAGCAAATCGCGGACGATTTGCGTCTTTTTAAAGACGCCGTCTCATCCGCATCCTTCTGGATGTGTTCGTTTCCTGTTCTATGACAACGGCCATGTTCGTTGTCTTCCATGTCTGGGCATTCAGCATGCTGAAGGCGCGTTCATGGATGGTTCGTGAGGAGATTGCTGTCCTGCTGGCGAAGGATGCAATAGAGCCGGTCCCTCCAGCCGAGATGACGATGGGGTTTTACAGCCCTTACTTCATCGAACCCAAGAAAAGCGGTGGCCTTCGGCCTATCCTGGATCTGCGAGTCTTGAATCGGGCCCTGCTTAAGCTCCCGTTCAAGATGCTGACGCAGAAACACATTCTCAAATGCTTTCAGCCCCAGGACTGGTTTGCAGCGATCGACATGAAAGACGCATACTTTCATGTCTCGATCCTCCCTCGCCACAGACCGCTCTGCGGTTTGCATTCGAGGGTCAGGCATGGCAGTACAAGGTCCTCCCCTTCGGGCTCTCTCTGTCCCCCCATGTCTTCACGAAGCTCACTGAGGGCGCCCTGTTGTTGTCACAACAGATGCCTCCGACTCGGGCTGGGGCGCGACATGCAATGGGCAGGCAGCTTCAGGGTTCTGGACAGGACCAAGACTGCATTGGCACATCAGTTGTCTGGAGTTGCTGGCAGTGCATCTTGCCTTACAACAGTTTCGTCCGCTGTTGCTGGACAAGCACGTGTTGGTCCGCACGGACAACACTGCGGCCGTTTCGTACATCAACCGACAGGGCGGTCTACGATCACGTTGCATGTCTTAACTCGCCTGGGCTAGGTGTTCATATGGCTTGGTTCCCTACGGGTAATCACATATGTGTATGTGTATTCTTCCACGGTAAGGTTTCCCTCTTGGCAAACCCGTGTCTTCCCTTAACAGTCTCTGTCAGTCTCTTCTGGCAGCCGTTCCATCCCTACTCTAGGACCTGCCTCAGAGACCCCTTCTATATGTAGTACTGCCCCCTGGGGGGCAGTAATACATATTGAAGTACATGTCTCTCCACGTATCTCCACATGTCACCTCCCTACGGGTAGGATGTGGTCTCCGTAGCGACCTTTTTCTAAGGCTCGCTTCCCCTTTGTCTTGCCAAGCTGAAAGAATAAATAGGGAAGATTTGAAGCAATCTTTCTCTGAAGGTTGAAATCCCTTCCATTAACTTTATGTGGGCCGAACAGCAGCGTGGCCTTCTCCAGCAGCGATGTACTCACCCTTTGGCCCCTTCGGTACCAAGGTCAGTGAATTTGCGCTGGGGCTTTGGGAAGGTTATGACCTTAAGCGTAGCTTTTGTGGCACGCCAGGGCTTGTTGACAATTGCAGCGCCACAGGGTTGTGACGATGTTCAGGTTGTGGCGTTTTCCATAGGACCCCATATGTCGTTCGACATAACTCGTAGTGACCGACAGATAGGTAACGTCTCGGTTATGTACGTAACCCTCGTTCCCTGATGGAGGGAACGGAGACGTTATGTCCCCATGCCACAACCTTGAACCGGTCGCTGTTGACGGGACACGTTCTCGGCTCCTCAGCGTAAAACCTAATGAGTGGATGCACCTGTCACCCTATTTATGCCCGTTGGCATGGGGAGTGGCTCAGGTATGTTAAATCCACTAGCCAATTTTCATTGGCGTTTTCTCTTAAATTCAGAGATGATTGGCCTCCCAAGTGAGACCCCATATGTCGTTCGACATAACGTCTCCGTTCTCTCCATCAGGGAACGAGGGTTACGTACGTAACCGAGATGTTCTGGTTTGTCTTGGAGAAAATGAGACCAGCAAAGAATGCTTTGCACAATATGTTCCGAACAAAGAAACAATAAAGACACTGTTACATATTGAACATCACAAACAAATGTACTATAACGTTCCTTGTAAAGATCTTTTTTATGACGTCTGGGTTGGCAACAGCATAATAGAAATTAGTTTGCTTAGAAATGACCCCTCATCTTTTGGCATAATTCTCTACCAGGATGCATTAGAAGTTTCCAACCCTCTTGGTTCTGGTAAAAAAAAAAAAAAAAAAAAAAAAAAGGAACACAAGTTGCTCTGTGTATATCCTACCCTTAAAGACATCACTCCACATCATAGGTCTAGCACTGAACAGATGTAACTTGTTCTTATTTGCAGAGAGCAGGATTTCAAGTTTTTTGGGCAAGAAACTTTTTTTCCAATCACTCATCAAAGACCTCAAAGTTCTTGAGGTAGGTGATGTTATGTTGCCTGATGGGCAAGTTTTCTTGGGAACATTAACTGCAATTTGTGGGGACAACCTGGGCTCACATGACTGGTGCTTCAAGTGCAGTTGAAGAGATCAAATTTGACTCTTTGTTCCGTCACTTTGATGTATGCCCTCCGGGATTATCACACTGTCTTGGCCATGACATATTTGAAGGTGTTGCATCATATTATGTAGCCTTATACATAAAACACCTTGTGACAGTGGATAAGCAGTCCACTTACCAGGAAATAATCAGAGAATAAGTCAGTTCTCATACTTTGGTAGTGATCCTAATGACAAACCTGTTGAGGTTGCTCCGGGTGGGGATAAACTTAATGGCCATGCAGTGCAAAACTGGTGTTTACTTAGGATGCTTCCAGTTTTGATTGGACATAAGATTAAATGTCCAGCTGAAAATGAGGTATGGCAGCTTGTGTTACAGCTTCGACAAATAGTAGAGCTTATTTGTGCACCTGCTATTTCTGCAGGCCAGAAAGCCTACCTTGAAGTATTGATTCATAAGTACTTACATACTCGATGTAAAGCCTTTCCTGATCACACACTAAAACCAAATCAGCACTATATCACTCATTATCCAGAACTGATTTTCCACTTTGGCCCTTTAATCCATTTATAAACTATGAGATCCGAAAGTAAGCACACATATTTCAAACAGTGTGTTCGAAAATCGCATAATTTCAAGAATCTCTGTCACACGTTGGCAGAGAAGCATCAGCTACTTCAGGCATACATTTATGCGGGCAACTTTTTCCCACCAGATAATGTTCTGGAAAAAAATCACAGAATTTAATTTTACGGAATACATTGAGGAGATCAGGAGGGCAGTTTCAAATTTGAATTTTGATGCGGAAAACACTGAGGTTGCCAAAGATATCATACTGCAAGGCACAAAATACAAAAAGAAAATAAAAAATATATCTGTTAGATTATAACTAGGGTTGGGTATTGTTTAGGCTTTATACCGATACCATACAAAACTATGGATAACATTAAAGAACATTACAAAATATTTAAAATAAATCCATAGCTTCCACACACTCCTTGGGTGCTCTCATTTCCCAAGTTGTGCATCCCTTACTCTAAGGCTAATATATGTATTTCATGATGTGGGTCATTGTTTAATAGAAAACCACACATAATGTTTCTACTGTATCTCTGATATTTGTTAAAATGAGTGCTGTCTGCCACTTTAATCAGATCTGTGAAAACCATATGGTCATTCTTTCTTAAGTAGCAACAATATCCTTTGTAAAGTACAGTCAAGGCACATTAGTACTTTCACCTCAAAAAAGGTTTTAAACCAGTTATTTATATATTTTGCTGTAGTATGTCAGCAGGAAATATCAGTTTACATTTACAAACATTTATTTTGCGATTAATTTAAAGGGGGGGGGGATTCCCATGCTAAACATGGACAAAGTTTCAAAAATTAAGTTGTACGTTCGAAGGAGTATTTTTGTTCCCAAAATACTCCTTCCGGTTTGTCACAAGTTTCGGAAAGTTTTTTCCGAGTATGGGTCTTTGTGACGTTAGATGGAGTGGAATTTCCATATATGGGTCCTAAGGGCACTTCTGCCGGAAGAGCGCGCACTCCCGTATAGCAGAGCACTGAGAGCACAGACATTCACTGATCAGAGAGAGAGCATCGCAAAATGTCACAAAAGAAGTGTGTTTTTGGTTGCTAGGGCAAGACAACCCTGCACAGATTACCAAAAAAAAAAAAAACAACATTAAGGGACCAGTGGATGGAGTTTATTTTTACAGAGCGTCAACGGAGTTGTGCAAGTGTTTTTGTTTGTTCCTTGGATTTCAAAGATGCTTGTTTTACAAACAAGGCCCAGTTTGACTCCGGATTTGCACATCGTTTATTTCTTAAGGATAATGCAGTCCCAATGAAAAAGGGTCACGATCGTGTGTTGGAACCGCATGCGGTGAGTAAAACTGCTTCAAATATCTCTGTGTTGTTAACTTAGCTATCGGCGTGTAAGAACATCAAGTAAACAACATGCGATGTTGTCATCAAACTGCACTTTCCACATGTACAGCTTAAAAAAAAAAAATAAGACGACATAGAGTGGAACTTAGTCATTTTCCAAAACCGCTAAGCAAATCTATAAAGTTTCAGTACATATCACATAGAGACGTCATTGCTGATGCTGCTCTTGTTAAATTTCAGCCTTTGGATCTGATTCTGGATCATAAATATACGCTGAATCTGACTGTTAGCCATGGTTTGTTTTGGTTGTTTTTTTCCTCACGGCAATGTCACAGCTTCCAAACGCTCTCAACGCAAAAGCTTACTCGCGCTCGTGATTCTTTAGCTCCGCCCACACGTCACGCCTCCAGCCGGTCGTGTTTTTCCTGGAAAAATTGATACAGACTATCTTTCTCTTATGAATATAATAAAACTAAAGACTTTTTGGAGTTATGAAGGATGCAGTACTACTCTGTAGGTACTCAAGATTAACAGGATATTGAGTGAAAACGAGCATTTCACCTCCCCTTTAATAATTATCTAGTGAGGTTGTTGAATGCACTAGCAGTCTGACAACAGACTGCCTAAGACTAAGACTTCTGCACAGTAGTTTATGTATAAAGTATGTATAATTAAGTTAAGCATATTTAAATAAGTATAATTAACGTATGTATTCATATGTGTTAAGGGCTAGATTTTTGCTACAGGAAACAGCTGCAGTGTGATGAGTGGTGAACGCAGCAAAATTTTTTACAGTAGATGGGAAACCGATAGCTCCTTTGTGACCTTTTGTAAACTGTATTTAAGACAAAGAACTGTACAGATACAGATATTCTAGCAATCTATCAATAAACACACACCTTGTGTCCTCTGTGTTTGTTTGAGTCCGCTCGCGCTGCTCTGCCACGGTCTGGGGATTGAAGAGCACGCTGAAAGATGAGGAGGAGACTGGTCTGCAGGCGTTTTCAAATGACATTTAAGCGGACTGACTCTGAGGCGATCGCAAATTTGTGTACAGTTTATGGACCTAAATGCTAGAGCCCTGCTAAGAAAGCCTAGCAACGCCCATGCTTCTTTTGTACATCTCGGAGAACCAAAACAAATATTTCTCCAAATATTTCCATCATTTCCATTTCTATAACGTGTGAACATATCCTCTATCATATTCTAAAACAACAAAAACAACAACAAAATCAGAGCGCCTCGTTATCACTAGTTTTATCTCCCGGGTCTGCTATTAGCTTAGAGACCATTAGCATCGGCAGCGTGGTTGCAGCTTACCGCACTTGGATTGCTAATACTCTATTCACACGAAAGGTTCAGTAGACTTGTTGCTTTAATGAATGGTTGTTGTCATGGTGTGAAGAACATAAACTGTTATTTGTTAATAATTGGAATCTTTTCTGGGAGCATCCTAGGCTTTTTCACGCTGATGGCCTGCAACCCAGCAGAGTCGGAGCAGAGCTGCTCTCAAACAACATCTCCAGGACACTTCTCTCTATAGTAAGCCAATTCTCAAATAACAATTATGATGACTTTTGTCCTGCATGCTCAAATGATAGAAGTACTTGCATTTAAATTTAATAATTTACATTTTTTCGTTAATAACAGGTAGTGTATTCTGATGTAAAATTAAATTACCTGTCGAATGAGAATGCTCTACAACCATCTTATCTGAGCTCAAAACGCTGTGTCAGGATACTAAAAATAATAAATACATACCGTAATAAAGATGGTAGGATACGCTATGGGTTGCCAGGGGGAACGCCTTCAGAACTTGACAGAGGCGCGACTTAACATTCCAGAGCTTTTTAATTTTTGCACATTATTATTTAGGCGGGACCGAGACGGATCTACAAATACGAGAAAGAAAAGTAGGAAAGTAAAGCAATGCAACAAGGTAAGGCAAAAGAATAGAGACCTTACAGGAATGAGCTCACAACAAACGCAAAACAACGGTATTTAGAGAAGCTCTCAGGGATCCAAAATATCAACCCATTCGAGCTCCCCGCAGCGGAATGGCACAGAGACCTGAACCATTTACCTCCACGCACATATATGGACATTGTGAATTAGCTTTTTTTTTTGGTTTAAGTTACTAAACAATACAGGAGTTTAAAAGCCACAAGTCTTTGGAAAGTTACGAGGCTTTCTGCTGAGGCTGGGTGCAGGACTTGGTAAGTTTCTTCTGATGTGTTTAGTGTGTTGTAATTACATTGCATTTGGTGTAAGTTTAGGTATTTATTTGTAATTTGATTTTATCCCAAGGATACATACTGTAACAGGTTTTTGTGTTGGGGGCTGCAAAGCGGACCAACCAGTTCTGGGTTGGCTAGGGTAGTTAAATGTGCGATTGCAAGATGTAAATGTCCTGGTTAGATTAAAATCATTAACAGTGTGAATACAAGGTGTATGAGATTCAGACGAGCCTGCAGACTAATGCTGTGTCCATTTCGGTAACCTTAAAAATGATTCCTTTGTTCCTATGTTTTCCATATGTATCGTGTGAGGTAATGGAGCAGTTTTTAATGCAGCAATGTTTTTGCAACAGCTCCAAGTCTCATGCACAGTGTATAGGTCACAATCCAAATCCGTTCACTTATTTATTTGTTTACTTTTAGACACGGCAACTGTTTGACCCTCTGCGCCACTGGAGCTGACTACTAAGCATTGTCTTTTGTAGTCTTGACTATCCGAAAATAACACGTTTGTTGGGTAATATGTATGTTTGCATGAATAATAAACAACTAATAAAATTATCCACCCCATAAATATAGTATTAACAAACTCTAATGCCATAAATAGGGTATCATTTGAAAATGAGCATCCCTCCAAAAACATCTACATTTCTGTCTCTTTTCAAGTGTTAGAGTAGTTAATTAGTTGTATTTATAGGGGTTATTATAGCACAATTCTTAAATAAGGGGGTCATAATAGAACCCCCCTGGACCACACTAATTTTCAAAGCCTGGCTACGGCCATGAGTACCACTATTTTAATGATGTATTTACAACGTTTCTAGACCTTGACTGTGGTAGGACCCATGCTGTCTATGCAGGGTCAGAAAGCTCTCAGATTTCATCAAACATATCTTAATTTGTGTTCCGAAGATAAACAAAGGTCTTATGGGTTTGCAGCAACATGATGGTGAGTGAGTAATGAAAGAATTTTCATTTTTCAAGTTACAGTGAACCAAGTTCAGCCTCTTATTTGTCAAGTTCAGCACGTGACAGTCAAGGTTGCATTTTCCTCAGAAACAGCCAAACCAAGTAACTCCTCTCCACATACTTTTATCATTTCCAACACATGGCCCACAACTTTCCAGGACCCAAGGGATCAAATGCCACCACAGATCCAATCGGCTATTTCTATAGGCAAGAGGCCTAAACCTCCAGAACGACCTCCACACTTTGATGTTCCTCACTCATGGCTATACACAGTTGATGAGGGGTGAATACATAGGGGTGACAAACAAAGAAAGTTACATTAATGTTTGTGTAAACATGATCCAAAGTTTTGTCACCTCTGGTGTGGGAGGAAACATGCTGATGGAATTTGGGGAGCACTGTCTTTAATTACGAGTGATTAAAATCACCGGTTAAAATAAAAGCAGCCTCCGGGTGAGCGGTCTAGTTGTTTACTAATAGCTGTGTGAAGTTTGTTCAAAGCAAGCTTGTCATTAGCATCTGGTGCAATATAGACTGCAGTTATTATGGTGGGAGTGAATTCACGCAGCAGATAAAAACGTCTACATTTAACCATGAGAAACTCTAGGTTAGCTGATCAGTGTCTCCCAACAATGACAATGTTTGGACAATGTTTGTTAACATAAATGCACAATCCACCGCCTATTATTTTGCCAGAGTCATGCTAACAGAGTTTGCCATCCAAAAGTCTCTTACTGTGGGTTATGAGAAGTCGTTACTCATCAATTTTGTTCACCAGTGACCGCACATTGGCAAGGAAAATGCTGGGTAAAGAGAGCCGGGGCGGTGTTAACTTTATCTTAGCTCTTAGACCTCCATGCTTCCCCCGACTTTGTTTACGATCTCGACACCACCTGCAAGCACTTCCGCCAGACAAGGGGTTGTACACCAGACGAGAAGCGCAGCACTGCGTCGCATCTTTAAAAATTATTCTTTTAAATTCGAACACATTATTCTCTATAAGTTATGGCTGTGCCATTAATCTAAAAATCGGTTCGATTTCAGCCTCAAATGATCATGGAAATACAATAATCGAGATAAAACAATTATTGTGCCCCATTCTGCCCCATTTTTGCAGCACTGCGCTTTCGTTCCTCCATAAAAGCCCAATTTCCAGAGCAAATCAGTAAAATCATGTAATATGGCATTTGCATAATGGGACATGCTTTATTTATAAAAGTATATTTATTCATGTTTTTAAAAGCTTGAAAGAGAATTTTAGCTGCTCCTCAGGAAGAGATATGCACTTAAGAGATGGAACAGAACATGAACATGTAAAGTCATCTTTTAGCTCAAGGTGCATGCCTAAACGCAAATACATGCAAAAATGTGTTAAAATCCTGTGCTTAGTGATTATTAATGTATACCTTCATCGGTCATGTAATAAGTGAACGTAAAGAGTTGAAAATGAAAATACATGTGTTACGGTAATTTGGATCCGTGCAGCTCTTAAAGGGTTAATTCACCCAAATATAAAAATTATGTCATTAATAACTCACCCTCATGTCATTCACAGTTTTAAGATATTTTAGATTTAGTCCAAGAGCTTTCTGTCCCTCCATTGAAAATATATTTATGGTATACTGTCCATGTCCAGAAAGGTAATAAAAACATCTTCAAAGTAGTCCAGGTGACATTAGAGGGTCAGTTATAATTATAAATTTTGGTTAAAAAATAGCAAAAACTATGACTTTATTCAGCACTGTCTTCTTTTCTGGGTCTGTTGTGAGCACACTGCATTTTAGTGACATCCGGTTTGTGAACGAATCATTCGATGTAACCAGATTTTCTTTTTTTAACCGGCATGCACTGCTTCAAGTCAGACTGTGACCGGTTTGCGCAGTACTTCATGAAGTCGAACACACCTACTGCTCACGCATCTGAACCAAACTGGTTCTTTTGTTGATTTATTCTGAACGGATTCTGTGCTAATGTTATGAACGCGGGTAAACCGAAGGCTTTTTATTTGTATTTTATTTTATAAATAATCGTGATTACAATATTAACCAAAATAATCGTGATTATGATTTGTCATAATTGAGCAGCCTATGAAATTACAAACACCGGCGGCGCCATTCGGCATCTGTCCGCGGCACCCAGCTATGACTACGGATGCTGTTCAAATTCTTGATGCACCACAGACCGTCATCTACATAATTTTGTATTAAATAACATATTTGTTTCAAACCATTGTTCATACATTATACCAATATACCACTGCTGCAAAATACTACTTACATTAACTGTACAGCTTGAATAAATGTTAACATAATTAAATGTATAATAAACGTAGTGCTTTTAATCTTTTCAATGATGTCGACAGCCACCTACTGGATTTACCAGGTCACAACCATCACAACACAATTCAGGTCATTTAAATAGCGGAGTAGCGGGCCGCAAAAGATGAAAAACGAATCAACAACAGAATTATTTGCAACCAACCATAGAATCTTCAAAGCCAAAAAGAGGAAGCAATAAACGTGGAGGAAGATAGGGTTTGTCATCGGTTTTTCAGGTAAGAATGTCTCATTTTCGATCTGAGGTAAAATGTTCAGTGAAAGTCCTTGAAAGTGTTAAGAAATAAGCATTCCTATAAAAAATATGTGACTTCTTTGTTTTTATTGAGCAAACAAATCAGTATTTTAGTAGCTACAACATTAGAAATGTTGAAATCGCTTATAATAATGCAAAACAATTGATGAATGGCAATCTAGATGATAGTCTAAATTAATAACACATATTCTTTTCATTAAATAACG
Organism: Carassius auratus; assembly: GCF_003368295.1. Lineage (NCBI taxonomy): Eukaryota > Metazoa > Chordata > Actinopteri > Cypriniformes > Cyprinidae > Carassius > Carassius auratus. Next base: position 11,128,053 of record NC_039285.1, read on the forward strand.
TTCAAAACACATCTATTATCAATTAAAATAATATATGTATAATAATAATAATAATGATAAATTAAGTTAAATCTTATTCATCCTGCTGTTCATAGAATGTGCGCGTCAGGTGTGCGATACCTCGAGTTGTCCTACATGTGGTGCTGCGCGACGCTCCTCGTTCTTCTTCTTTTCAAGTTTAAAGAAAAGGCGGAACTTATAGCGATTGCCTTTTTCTTTGTTTTATTTTTCAACAGTTTTTATATATGTGAGAGTGTGTTTTATGTTGAATGTGAATGTATCTGCATGCTTACCATATGTTTGAGTGAAACTTAATGTAAATCAGCTCGATATCACTGTGTAATCACAGCTATCAAAGTGAACGCGACTATATGAATAGAGAGAGTGGATTATTGACTTTATGGCACATTTGTAATATTACCATCTGTATAATTGGCCATCAGCACAGCAGCAGTTATTTGCATTGTAATTCATTGTAAATGCTGCATTTCTAGCAATCTCAGGATTTTCTGTAATTGGCATACCAAGTTAAATCATTTTTTTTTTTCTTTTTAAAATTATTCGTATTGGATTTTTCTAGTGCTCAAATAAATCACTTATATGATGTCTAAGTTTCTGTCTAGTGTTTTATAATTGAAAAAAAAAAACTATACAGTGGTATGTTTAATGACTAAATAGTTTGTAGAAGCCTTCAATACAGTTGGTAAATCAAATAAAAAATATTGTGTGGTAAAAAACTAAAATATTTAAGTGTGGTAAAAAAAAAAAAAAAAAAAAAAAAAAAATCAAGGCCCTTCAGTGTCTATAACTTTTACTATTTATTTTAAGTTAGCTAGAGCACTTTCAGCTGTGAGTCCCATAATGGATGGTGCTGGCTAACAGGTTAACCAAAAGTCCATCTGTGTCCATTTTAATTTGCTTACTGAATTTGATATACTGCATTCATTAGAGATGTCTATGGAAGAATGTGGAAAGGCCATTCCTCAGTACTTCAAAAGCCTTGAGATTGCACACCTGGTCACCAAGCTTCTTCTGGCACATTTTGATGAGAGTGAAAAGTGGACTGATGGCACATGCAGATGTGAGTGTTTATTTAAATATTTTGTTTGTTTAATTTTACTTTAAGAGTGTAATTCAGAATTTGATGTTCTCTTTTAGGTTTTTGCGACTGCAGCTGATGTTGAGAAAATGCAAAATCAACCTGCCAGCCCTTGACTTATTCAGCGTGGTCAGTATGTCACAGCTAATGCTGGTAGGCGGTTGCAAAGGCATGACTTTTAAAAGAAAGATTGACTCAAAATTGAAAATGTTCTCATAATTTACTCACCCTCAGGCCATCAAAGATGTCTATGACTTAATGTTTCATCAGAACACAGTTTTTGTTTTTGTTTTTGAGAAGGAAATCCGGGTTTTGCAGATGCATTATCTGGTGCCATCACATTTACAGTCAAAACAAGAGATTAAAGGTAGAATGACCATAAGCTACATGTCTCCAGTTAATCAGGTAATGTCTTCTGATTTGAAGCTCTGTTTGTATATAAAACAATCCATAAAGAAGACCATTAAATTAAGTGAATTATCAGTAAATTTTCATTTATGTCTAAACTATTAGTTTAGACATAAATGAGAATAACTGGGAACAAAGACATCCTGAGAACTATTTATGATACAGTCTAACTGAGAATTTAAAAAGATGGATGATTACCCTTGAGGGCCGCGTCAATTGTGAGGGTGATTTCTGACTGCAGTAGCAACAATGTTTGCAATGTACTACGTCTTTAACCTTCCGTATCCAGAGGAGGCATGTGGCACATTGGAATTCATTCAAAGGTATTTTATTCACCTTTTACTGTGAACTGTAAATTGCCTTTTTCCCCCTTTTATTACTCCATAATTTCAGCAAGTATATATTTAATCCATTAATTAAACTAAAAAAGTTGTCTTTTAAATTTTACTATTCATATAAATGTATATTTATTAATACCCTTAGACGATTTGTCAGGATAAACCCTGAAAAAGGCTTGAAGACCAGCAGAGGCAAAGTCATTTAGAAGAAAACTCGAATGCTACTGTCAACCCCAAAGCTGCATCCCTCTTAAAGAACCTCATCGATTTCAAATGGGATTTTGTCTAGGTAACTAAATTTAATTGCTCCCTACCACTTACTTTTTCAGTGATAAGTGTATATTAACCCTTTGGAAATGTTTGTTTTTCTGCATTAATATTACCTAAAATTAAATTGCATCTGATCACAAGCATAGACAAAACACTAGGTGCTTCAGCTAAACATTCAGAGTGCTATGGGAAAGATATGATTACCTTGTTATCTTGATGACCCACAACTTTTTCTATTTGTTTTTGTAATAGTAGTTCATGAGTCAGGACTGGAATAATTTTACAGTTCTGTTTAAAGGCATAGTTCACCCAAAAATGAAAATTCTGTCATAATTTACTCACACTCATTTCGTTCAAAACACGTAAGACCTTTGTTCATTTAGGAACACAAATTAAGATATTTTTGATTAAATCTGAGACCTCACTGACCCTCCATAGATAGCAAGGTTACTACCACAATCAAGGCCCAGAAAGGTACCAAGAATGTCAACAAATTAGTCCATGTGACATAAGTTTGTTTTTTTGCACAACACAAAGTATTCTTGTAGCTTCATAAAATTACGTCTGAACTACTGATGTCACATGGACTAATTTGTAGATGTTCTTGGTACCTTTTTGGACCTTGATAGTGTTATTAACCTTGCTGTCTGTGGAGGGTCAGAGACCTCTCGGATTTCATCACCAATATCTTCATTTGTGTTCTGAAGATGAATGAAGGTCTTATGAGGTTAGAACGACATTAGGGTGAGTAATTAATTACATTTTTGTTTTGGGGTGAATTATCCCTTTAACTGGTCAAGAATAACAAATGACCCCTTAACCTCTATTACAAAAAATAAAATAATGAGTAAACAAAACATCTTACAAATTTATCGTTTTCCAGTTAAAAAGTAAAGCTTAGTAAAGACATGGTAGATTATGATTGTCTGTTGTAAGCTTAAAGACATAGTTCACATAGTTCAGAATAATGAGAATTCTTTCATAATTATCTCACCCTGATGCCATCATGGCAACCAGATAGACATAAATAAGGGTTTTTAATGAAATAATCCATCCATGAGAGTCCATAAAATACCTTTAAATGACTGCCACTAGTTCAGTGCTTCAAAAAAAAGTGTGACCCCATCAGATAAATCAAAGCCAAACCATAGGCATGTGTGAGTAAAAAAATAATAAAATAACTACAAATACTAAGTTAACAATAAATTATTGCTTTCGGTGTTCTGTCAAATAAGCACTTACTGTAAATTGACGTAAATGCATTGTGAAGCTTACATCCCAAGCACAAAGGACTGGCACAAACGTCACAAGGCACTTGCATCAGAAGAAATTATATACAGTTAATAGTTAAAGAGTTATTTTTTCACTGCTGTTGTTTTGCTTCACATTAATGTCATGATCACTGTTCATGATTTTTAGATGTGAAACGAGTATCAGCCATTTTATGAACATCACAGCTTTTGTGTTTATCTTAAAAAAAAGTAATACACTGAGCATATGAGTAAATTCTGAGATTTCTTTAAGTGAACATTGTTTTTCTCTGTACCTGTGTCTGTTATGAAGATCAGATGGCATTTTATGACCAATCAATGCAAAAAAATAAAAATAAATAAACTAATTTCGAAGGGTTCGCTTGGCTTTACTTCCCACTGTGCTCTCAAACGTACCCACTCAGCATAAACATTTATTCATGCACAATCCCCAACAGTCTTGCATTATCCACATATGCACACCTACAATATACAGATTCTCAGTCACTTATTATTCACTCCTTTCTGGCTAACTAGAAAACCCTATCACTTTTACACACAGCTGAACTGTCTGGTCTTGTCTTGACCAGCTGTTCTGTTAAGATTGTGTTTTGTCAGTTTTTCCTCCTTTACTGTAACAAAATATATATATAAAAAAAGTTAATTAACTAGCATATTAATTTTCAAAAAAATTTGTACAAAGTTTTTCCAGAGTGTATGAGCACTAGCTTTTGCCATGTGCTATATTTTGTCACTAACATTTCTAAATGTTTTTTCTCTCCAGACACAGATGTCCTCTCAGGCCAGAGGCATCGGAAGCTGGAGTGAGAAATGTTTTGCCTCGTCAAAGGTTTTTTTCAGCTATTGGTTTGGTTAACGTGTTCCTCTCAGACTTGCACTTAGTGTCGTGCCAGATTAAAAAAAAAAAAAAAGAAAAAAAAAGAAAAAGAAAAAAGTGGAGTGTTGGCTGTTTTTTTCTCTTCTCTCTCTCTTTTTTTTACCCAGTGGTTCCTTTAATTACTATAGCACTTTTTGCCTGTGACATTGCTTTTATTGTTAAACATACTGTAAAATGTTAATACTGTTAAAATATTGTAATAACAGCAAGTTTAACAGTTCCTTTAGTTTTTTTTAACAAATGGCAAATAAAGCACTATATCAGTCTATTTCTGCTTTATTTTTTTCCATTGAGTAAGTATGCTAGAGATGATAGCATATCAGACAGTAGAGTAAATAGAAAATAACTTGTATTATATTTCACAATTATAACTGTAGCCATTACTCTGAAATTACAGCACAGTTTTAAAATGTAAAACAGTAACGAAAGTGTAGAATTATGAGAAATTGCTGGAACCATTGCTTCCAGTACTTCACTGTGAAATTAAAGCACAGCCGTAAAACAGAAAACAGTATTTAAACTGTAAAATGAGAGTACATAGCTAGAACCACTTCTCCCAGTATTTTACTGTAAATTTATGGGGAATCTTTTTACAGTGTATGAATTTTTGTTTTCTGTGGAACACAAGAATATATTTTTGACTTTTTTTTTTTTTTTTATCCATACAAAGGAAGTTATTGAATGAATAAACAATTTGAACTATTTTACACATAAGTTTGACATAAGGGTTTATTTTTTACAACGATAAGTAAGTTATGAAAGGGATTGTAATTTTTGGTGAACTATAAGCTACCTTTAACCTAAAACCATGAGAATTTGTATTTGTATACTTTCCCCTTATGCCCTTTTAGTAAAAAAAAAAAAAAAAAAAAAAAAAAATCCAATTTCTTAATGGTTCTGAGAGTGCGTCTATCTACTAAAGACCACTTTTGCAAAACTTAGGCCTACTACAAATGGGGCCCACATAACTGCAAAAACTGCCTAATACATAAAAGCACGAAAACAACAACAACAACAAACAACAACAACAAAAACAGTCAACAGATTGCATTAAAAAATAAATAAATGTGGTAATAAGAGAAAAACTAAAAGAAAAAAAACTTTGCATTGGTTAACTTTTTTGTGGTAAAAGGGTGGTTTATAATTGTCAAAGATAAAAAAAATGAATTGTTTGAAAAGGGTGTAAGAAATTAACTCAGCAGTACATTCAACAAAAAAGTATATGTAAAAAAAAAAAAAAAAAAAAAAAAACCTTGCATGCAAACACACAGAGTTTGTTCATCTAACTTGTAACTCCACACCAGTGGTATAAATATAGAAATATTTAACAACAAACTGCTCTATATAAAACATTACTGTTAGTATTAGGCTCATTCAATTGTCAGTTGTAATGACACTTACAACAATTGGTGACACTACATAAAACTAGTAATAGTAAATATCTAAAGTATAATTATAATGTTTCCTTACCTTGTGCAGAGTATGTGGCAAACATACACAATAATGTCACTACACCTTCTATAAAAAAGATACAAAGTTATAAAATATCACTTAAAAATAATACAAATAAACTTACAATATATGCAACCCAGAACTTTAAAAATGTGCTTTCGTACTTGCAGCTGGTCTGTTGATCTCCATTGTGTATTCCTATTCAGTGGAGCTTGAAGATTCCAAGGATGAGAATTTATGTACCCCAAAATAAAACTTTTCCTCCGCCTCTTCAGGTTGCATCATAGTAAGGAGGGACCACAGGTTGTGATGCCAAAAAGCATGTGAAAGAAGTAACATGTATGGACCTGATAATACAGTGAATCAATTCATTCTACAGATGTTTGGCACACCTATAGCATTAGTGCATATAGGGTTGATTAGTCAACTGCAAAGTCAGAGATCCATATCATCACACTTTAGTAATTATTTCTAAAAATATTTTTACTATTAGTATAATGTAAGGTGCTTTAGAGAAGTGGTTGTGCTTGGATGCATCTACCTGCACACCCAATGCAAACATGTTCAATGTAATCATCATATATATTAGTGATAAAATAATTATCAATAATAATGGCTATTTGATGGAGGTGATTAAATCTCAGCTGGCACAGATGGGACCAAGAAGCAGTTGGGGGGCCCAGGAATGTATGGTAAATGATCATCTAAATGTTGCATCATTTATCATCTGTAATACAATGGTGTAACCACTAAATGGATTTATAGCCCTATATTTAAATATATAGATAGGCGTGTATTCCCCCTTTGCTTGAGTTGGTTTTTGTTTTTACTGTTATTTGTTATTTTGAAGTATCAGCCTTTGCATTCTTATTACAGCCAAATCCAGAGACAGGGAAAGCATTTTGTTACTTGTTCACTGCTTCAGGGATATATTTCAGTTTAATTGATTGTTTACATAACACTGATAGAAATATGCTCAGCTTGATCTGATCTGCTGATTATGTTTTGTTACTGAAAGAAGGTCTGTATTGCGCAAGGACAGAAGGTCGCCACGTTTTGGTTGACTGACTGAGCATGTTGATTCAGCAGTGGAAAAGTAGTGAATCAGTTTTTGTTGTCAGCTTGGAGTGTCTGAGTCCTGTCCATGAACTTGTGATGTCAAAAAGTAATTGCATAGGCTTGCACTAGCTCCTTTGTGAATATTAGGGGAAAACCAATTTTCCAAGAATTTTTTTTATCTCTTTGTCCCTGACGGTTCCAAACCCCAAACACTTGGTTCAAATCTTAAACAAACAATGTGATCACTGAAAGAGAAAGGAAATACTCAAGATTTCCTAAAGGGATACAACACCCAGAAATTTTGTCAATACAATTAAATAATTAAATAAATAAAATAGTCTTGGCATACATCTTGTCTTTTATTAAATAGAGTTATTATTATTATATGTGAAGTAAAGAAGACATAATAAACATATTATCACATACAATGAGATCAAGATTCTCACTAACAAAAACACAGCTCTGACCACGGCATCCCCCATTCTTCAGTTGTTGTCACTTAAATGATGTCAGTACAGGCCGGCTTACACCACTTAAGAGCTACTACTGGCGGTGCTAGTACAACCAGGAAAATCCCTTAGAAAAGTAAAATAAAACACTTCTGCAGTGGGAGAACATGCAAACTCCACCAAGGCCTGCAAGCTCATCCGGGATGTGATTCAGGGGGAATCCAAGTCATTCCTAATCAGATTGGTTACTTCTACAGGTTTTCTAGGAGCCTAGTGTATGTCAGTCTTTAGTTGTAAAGTGTTTTATGTATAAAAAAAAAAAAAAAAAAAATTATATATATATATATATATATATATATATATATATATATATATATATATATATATATATATATATATATATATATATATATATGACAGAGAAAATGAAATGACAGACTTGGATATTGTATTGAAAATCTGTTACACATATTTGAAAAACAGCCATGGGTATATTTTACCCCATTGTGGTTTTATTGTAAAAGGAAATATTCAATTATATATGATTCATCACCTCCTCATTGTTCAAGTATTTGTGTGTGTATTCTCAGCCTCATCACGCCCACGGACCTTTGGCTAAATATCTGATGCATTTGGGACACAGAAGTGGAAACACTTCAGGAATGTCAAAGTCGTTATCAGATTTGGTTGAATTCTACAGGATTTCTTTGAGACGTGTGTGTCTTGTTCTTTAATGTTTCGCCTGGAAACAAAGATACCATGGAGCCAAGCCCCCTCAAAGAAGCCCCCAAAAAGCTGTTGTGCTTACAACTATGGTGACCAACACTTATCAGGATCATCTAAATGCTGGATTTTAAAACGTATGTCAAATATTTAAGGTTTGCGGCTTACACGTCTGTTAAAACGCTATGATTAAACAAACTAACTGTGATTGGTTGTTGGACATGCCGGTCAAACGGCCTCATGGGCAGGCCTTGGCCAATGAAAACTGCCATGAATTCCAGCCCTTCAGCCTGGCTACACAAGACTACTATGTGTGTGACCTCAAGCTGCTTCTGAAACAGCACTCCAGCTGTACAACACACTTTCTGTTATAACAGTGTGTCTGTATTCACCAAGAGCCACACACAAGGAAGGATTTAGTGGTTGAGGGCCCCTGGGATCAAGTCATTGTTTGGTCCCAACTATTATGGAATATCACTGCCATAACATACACAAGAAGCAATCAGTGCTTTAAGATTTCTAGGAAAATGAATATGCAACATATTAAGCCTAGTCAAATTTTAGGGGTAATGTTAAATAGCTATTATAACACAATATAGTAAAGGTGTTGCTTTTAATTAGCAAAAAGACACCAAAACTCTAAATTGACTTGTTGAATGATAACAATGGAGGAGATATATTAAACAGCCATTTGAACATAGACTTTATAGTGCAAGATTCAAATTTACATTTTTATAATTCATGAAAACATTTTGTAACATGATATTGATGTACCATTTACAAGGTAATGCAATGACTGATTTTAAAATGTGTTATAAAGAAAGAATTTTGAGATTTTAAGTTGATAAATAATTTCTGATGATTTCTAAAATCATTGAAAAATGAAATTCATTGAAGAGTGTTGTCACAGGTCGGAGCGGACCACAGATGTCGGGAGTCTCGCCCCTCCCTAGTTTCCACCTCGAGGAGGTCCCAAGAACACCCCAATGACCAGACACACGAGAGAGAGCGAGTATAATTAAAACAAACTTTATTTAAAAGGTATGAATGGAAGGGAAAAGGGAATCTAAAATCCACTCTCGGGGCCAGAGAGTATAGGTCCAAGTCGCTTCTGACTCTGTCACAGGGACTCTCAGGTAAGCCTGTAGGTAATTTGTGTCCTTTCCTTCACGTGACTCAACAGGGTTTTTCTCAGTAGTGCCTTTGTGTTTCTCCTGCAGGAGAACCGTCGGTGGGGCCCTTCCAGTCCATGCACGCAGAGTAAAGAAGGTAAGTAATTCTTATGAATTGGGTGGGGTGCGTACCTGACGCCGTTCGCCACGAGATTCTGGGTCCACGGTTGGAAACGCCTAAAAGGTCCACAGGTAAGGATGCAGGTGAATATATTGGGGTCTTGGCCTTCGGTGTATAGGCAAGTATGCAAGAAAGATACACAATCCTTAACTTCGATTTTCGTCCAGGTAAACCCTACGGATGGAGTTTGAAGGTGAATATGCAAGGGTGATGCACTGGTATTTCACTCGGGTCGTACAGGTAAGTATGCAGAAGGACAACTGGGTCTTTACTTTGGACGTACAGGTGAGTATACAAGGGCAACTAGAGCTTGACTCTGGGCATACAAGTATACAAGGACAATACACAAAATGTAGAGGCTCTTAGCTGTGAGCGTACAGAAGAGTATACAAAGGGCAACTGGAGCTTTGCTCTGGGCATGCAGGTGGGTATACAATGACAATACTGAATGGATACAACTGACAGACCCTCGAAGAGGTGGACGTCAGGCTTTAGCCCTTTTCAGCTCGGGAGTCTAGAGAAGGTGTAGGTCACGACAACTGTGGTCTTCTTCACCGGGGCAGACTTCCCAGACCAACACTCAACACGGTCACCTCCAACCATGGAAACACTCTCACGACGACTCATAGCCTCAAGCTCAGACCTGTAGGACTGGTAACAGACAGACAGAGTTCCTTCACAAATTTACTTCGCTTCAGTGAATATATGGAGAAGGACACACCACCTCTCAAATTTGACCAAGAGTGGATAGAAGTACAGATTGGAGTTGCTCCACGTTGGGCCTTCCACGGCTTCAGCTGGTGCCACCACACTGGGTGACTTCAGGTAGGTTTGTGCCACCGGGTATGTACCTCAGGAATGACTTGAACGCTTCCCTCTCCTCTCTTCCAGAAAACGGACCAGAGATCTAGACAGGGGCGAACCTCTGAAAGCACTAGACAAACAGGTATTCATACACAAGGGCTTCACAGCTGGATGTTCATATAGCAGCCAACACTTCGCTCAGTCGTCCCCCCCGCACAATATGCACACGGTTCCTTACTTGCTATTGTTGACACGTCACCACTCGGCGGAGTAGGGGTCCAAAGCCGCGAGCGGGCATGTATATAAAAGACGGTCATCTCACAACACCGGTGCATGTTCTTCTCCACAGGGTTTTCTCTCCCAGCCTAGAGGGTGATTACTGACAACATGACACAGCACGACACTGCAGACTTCAAGTGTACACACAGCAAAGAAAAGGACTCAACCACTGCACTCCACACACTCACAGTGAATTAGGGTCAAAACCACATAGAACCGGGGATTAGTTCCTGGACGTTGGGGGCACCGATGCAGCAGACGGCCAGAGGAAACGTCACAGCCACGACAAGGCACCAGACTCCTTTTTCGCTGGTTCCGGCTCATCCACCAATTCTATTACGGTGGGGCCACTCACACTGGTCACAACTCATAGAATCAGAAAGAGCTTTATTGCCAAGTATGCTTACGCATACAAAGAATTTGTTTTAGTGACATAAGCTTCCAGTACACAGAGACAACAACACACAAAAAAAAAAAAAAAAAAAAAGATTTAAGAATTGGCAAATAAATAAATGTATAAACAATTGTGCTATAAATGATAATGGAATAGGATTGAGTGAGATGCAGGAATGTTCTAGGATGGAGGGTTAACAAATAAATATAAGGATATTGCACGTTTATAAGCATAAGTAGGGAACATTTAACTGTTCATGAGGTAGATTGCCTGGGGGAAGAAACTGTTTTTGTGCCTCGCTGTACGTGTCGCTGCTCTAAGGCGCCGGCCAGATGGCAAAAGTTCAAAGATGGGGTGACTTGGATGTGAGGGATCCAGAGTGATTTTCTGAGCCCTTTTCCTCACTCTGGATGTATACAGTTCTTGAAGGGTGGGCAGGGGAGCACCAGTAATCCTTTCAGCAGTCCGAACAGTTCTCTGTAGTCTTCTGATGTCTGATTTTGTTGCTGAACCAAACCAGACAGTTATTAAAGTACAGACTCAATGATGGCCGAGTAGAACTGTTTCAGCAGGTCCTGTGGCAGGTCCTCACAAGAGGTATATGGATATTCCACACTTGCAAAATAACTGTTGACTCGATGAATATTTCAGTGTACTCACACTTTCATTAACACTGGATCTTTCCACTTCTCTTCCAGATAACCGACATCCAACACAACTGGCAGCACGATCTCCTTCCTGCAATCCTAGCAGATCTTCAATGTGTGTTAACTTCACATCACACAATGCATCGGAGCACAATGCTCCAATAAAGAAATTTGTATACTTTGTAGCCCCGTGTGTGTATCTCTCTTTGCCCAAGCTACACAGTACACAGTACACAGTACACAGTACACAGTACACAGTACACACCAACTCTCTCCTCCGCTCCGTTGCACCCACAATAACTACTGGGAATCACCAACCACTTCCTGTGTTTCTGATGCCCTATTTATGTGTCTCCTCTTCACCGAATTGCCCAATCAGTGATCGCCACGCTCAACAAGACACCCGTTCCCAATAACACGCCGATTTGGGTTCGCCAGCGTTCCCGGAAGTGGCGGTGTTTGCGGAACTAATCTTCCTCATTTTTGGTTCCGCCCCGTCACAGTCACTCCGCCACATCGTCCCAGACAGATCAGAGCTTTGTTAAAGCTCAATGAAGCCTCAACTGAGGAAGATGCTGATAATGTGGAAGTTTACCTCCTGTTCTCCAATAACATCCTCTCCCTCTTTGAGGATGTTGTAAAGAAGCTGGAAAATGATTCAACCACCTGTGAAGAGATGACCAGTTTTATGGTTACTTAACAAAAGTGTTCACCCTGCAACCTCTCTCTCATGCACCATGGCATGCTTTCCTTTAGCGACACTGAGATAATCCCTTATAAGCTTAACCTCATCCAAAAAGTCAGCATGGATGAACTTTAGATTAGATTCAACTTTATTGTCAGTATGCAGAGTACAAGTACAGAGCTAATGAAATGCAGTTAGCATCTAACCAGAAGTGCAAGAATATAGTGTTTTATATAAAGTGAAGAGTAAGTGAAGCTATGACATACAGAATGTACAGTGTAGTTGCTATATACAAATATATATGTGTGTTTTTCTATTTGATTTGATTTGATTTGATTAATTTAATTATATCAAGAAAGCCTTACAGTAAACATAAAACAAAAAGGCATCAGATACAATCGAGGATAAAAACACAATAAAGTGCAGGACTTATTTCCATTTTGGTCCTAAACACATAACATCAGGACAAGACAATTGCATATTGTGTAATAATCAGTGACATAACATACTGTACAAACATTTTCCTTAAGTACAAAAATATAGACATTAACTGGCCCCTGGTCCTATTCCGCTACCCTCTCTAATAACCAGTCCTTAGTCCTCTTTTTAAAAGAGTTCATACTTGAAATCACTTTAATTTGCCGGTCTAACTTGTTCCACTCAACTGCCCCTATATAGGCATATGTTTCTTTCCCTAGCATTGTCTTGAATGCATAAGGACAAAGGTCTGATATACTGCCACGAGTGTAAATAGTGTGTGTGTCCTTCACCTTATTAATAAGACACAACAAGTAATTTGGGACATTACCATACAATATTTTATGGGTCATGGTCAGTCTTGACATAATATCAAGCCAGTTAAGCTCAACAAATTGTGACCTACCTATATGAGACCTATGGCCCATGTTTAAAATTACTCTTATTAATTTATTTTGTGCTGCTTGCAACCTCCCTTTAAGTCGTTTTGTTAGGCCTTCAAACCAGGAAGTGCATGCATATTCAAACTGGTTTAAAATTAAAGTGTTAGCTAAAATTATCATTCTACATCTAAAAATGTAGAATTTCTGGCTAAAAACTTTGTAAGCCCAGTGACTTTACTCAGAACCTTTTTGGCCACCTTTCTGCCATCCAAGTTGTTTTCTAGGATGCAACCCAGATATCTTACTGACGTTTTTATACTGACCTCAACATTATTCAAAATAAACCTAAATTTCGAGCATCTATTTAATTTATATTTTGAGCCAAACAAAATGGCCTCAGTCTTTTCAAAATGTAGAGACAGCATATTATCAATCAGCCAGTAGTTTACAGAAGATAACTCAGAGCTCAGGTTACTCTCTAGAGTGGATTGTTGTTTATGAGACATTAAAAGTGCAGAGTCATCCGTGTAAAGAAATAATTCACATGAACAGGAGTCTGTCATATCATTAATATATGTTAAAAATAAGGACGGTCCAAGAATACTTCCTTGTGTAACTCCACATTCAACTATACAAGGGTCTGACAATACTCCCCCTAAGACCACTAATTGTTCCCTCCCTGATAGGTAAGATCTAAACCATCTACAGGTGGAGCTGTCTGCCCCTTAGGCTTCAAGTTTGGCAATCAGTCTGTCATGGTTCACCGTATCAAATGCCTTTTGAAGATCCAATAACACCATTCCGCAGAGATTTCCATTATCTATTTCCCTGTGTATGATGTCGGATAAATAGAGTAGGCATGATTCGGTAGAATGTGACTTCCTGAATCCGGATTGGAATTTAAACATTAAGTTGTTTTTATTCATGTATTCATTAAATTGCTCATTGACCAATCTTTCAAATATTTTTGATACTGTGCATAAAATAGAGACTGGTCTGTAGTTACCAGGATCGTGGCTATTTCCCCTTTTAAAAAGGGGGACTACCTTGGCCCTCTTAAGGTAATTCGGGAAAACACCAGTGAGATGTATGGGGCTATTTGGGCAGCAGTATCTCGTAAAAACCGAGGAGATAACCCATCTAACCCAGGGCCCTTAGAGCAGTCTAACTGTAATAGCTTTTTTTCCATCTCCCCTACCTCAACCTTCCATAAGGAAAATGAGTTTGGCAATGCTCCAAGTTTATTGTAGAATGATTTCACCCTATCAATATTAAAAAAACCCATAGGAATGTTAAAGATTTGAGACCAGCCGTTCTGCTATAGAAGTGAAATAAATATTAAAATAATTAGCAACCTCTTTCTTATTGAAATTTAGAACACCCTTAATTGTTAGTCCTGTGCTTCTTGGTTTCATAGTATTTGTCTTAGCCGCCCCCAAATCCTTTAAAGTCTTCCATAACTTTTTTGGGTTATCTTTATTATTTGATATATCATTCTTATAATGGGTTGATTTAGCATTTCTAATAAGTTCCTGAGTCTTATTTCTTGCTTGTTTATATAAAATTAAATCAGCATGATTTTTTGTTCTATGAAAATGTTTAAGTGCTTTTTCCCTGGTTTTAATAGCATCATGCATACCTTTGTCAAACCATGCACTAGAACGCTGTTTGACTCTGATCTGTCTAAGAGGGGTCACTTTATTGATGGTTTTTAAAAATATATCTTTAAATTGTGACCATGCTATATTAACACATGAACAATTTACAACAGGGGACCAATCCACCTCATCAACCAGCATCCTGAAAGTTTCCTGGGAATAATGTTTAAATAATCTGGATAGTACAGTCTTGTGAGAGTAAAAAATGTTTTTACTAATTTTTCTTGTGCAAAAAAAAAATATATTATGGTCACTTATACCGTAAGTAATAGTACCACTTTGAGATATTTTAGTTTTGTCTGATACTAAGATCAGATCTATAATACTATAGTACTATAGTATAGTACACAAGTCTTACTTATTCTCGTGGATTGTGGACTATATATATGCTATATTTTATGTATATTTGCCATATACAGTAATGAGCAGAGTATATACAGAATATAAATAGGAATGCAATGTAGGGATTGTATGTACATTATGAACAGAGCAATGTAGGATTATATATACACATTATGAGCAGCAGCAACGTGAGAACAGTGGTAATAAATACAGTAGGATGAGTGTGCAAAAGTATCGTTAAACAATGTATTCTATGCAAAATAACAGTAGTGCAATGATATTTTTATAGAAATAGTTTACTGTGCTTTGTACAGTAACAACTTTAGACAGTTTACAGTAAAAGCTAGAACAGTGTGCAGTCTGTGCAAAATAGAAGTATTGCAAATACATGTATGTAAAGTACTGTGACCAGTGCAGGTTAGATTGGTGGTGAGGCATTCAGAAGTCTCCCAGTCTCGGGGAAGAAGCTCTTCCTGAAGTCCGCCTGAAGTTGACAATGATCTCCTTTGTCTTCTGGGTGTTTAGTTCTAGATTGTTGGTGGCACACCACACAGCCAGGTGCTGCACCTCATCCGTGTAGGCTGACTCATCATCATCCTTGATCAGACCTACCACCGTGGTGTCATCTGAAAATTTGATTATGGTGTTGGAGCCATAAACAGGAACGAGTACAGGAGTGCAGGAGAGGGCTTAGTATGTGGCATGCCAGATGGAGAATGAGAGGTTATCTAACTTTATAGACTGAGGTCTGTTAGTCAGAGAATGTAGAATCCAACTGCAGGTGGGTGTGCTGATTCCAAGCTGGCAGAGCTTGGAGATCAATTTGGAGGGGATTACCGTATTAAATGCAGAACGGAAATCAATGAAAAGCAATCTCACATGTGTGTTCTGACTGTCCAGGTGGGCGAGGGCAGAGTGAAGTGTCATTGAGATGGCATCGTTATGATGAATGCACCACAGCAAATAGCATTCTGAAGGGGCTCCAAAGAAGGTGCAGGTGATGAATGAAAGTCCAAAGATGTGGCTGCCAGGTGGGTGGCTCTCTTTCAAGCAGCTAACCTGCCTAACATGCTGTCCATCATAAGCCACATCTTAATTATCCCAGCATACACTGGTTATGTGGAAAGGATCTTTTCCAGAATGTCCAACAAATGGAGTGACAGCAAGAACAGGTGCTCTGTGGAGCTCATAAGGAGTGAGCTCTTCATCACTCTCAACTTTGAGCAGTCCTGTTCAGAGTTTTACTGTATCTGTTTGAAAGACAAACAGCTTCTCAGTGCTGCACGGAGTGACAAGACAGATAAGTGCCAAGTCAGATAAAAAGGCCTGCTCAGAAAAGTGTTTAAAGGTCCCGTTTTACGCGCTTTTTTGAAGCTTTGATTGTGTTTACAATGAGCAATATAACATGTGTTCATGTTTCGCGTGTAAAAAAACACATTATTTATCTGTATACTGCTGTTTTCACTGTCACAAAAACGGGCTGATGTCTTCCTTGTTCTATGAAGCCTCTCCTTCAGAAATACGTAATGGGTTCTGATTGGGCCAGCGGTTCCTGTGCTGTTATTCGACAGCAGCTGAGAGCAGGCTGCCCTCCTGGTAACGCGATTGGGCTAGAACGCACGTGCTGGAGATGTATTTATAGTCACAGGAGGAGCATTTTTACTGACAAGATGTGCATGAAAACCGCATTCGTTTTTTTTGCACAGCCCTAACATCTAGTTAACAAAGCTAAACAGTGTTGCCCTTTGTGTAATAAGTTACAGAAACTGTTAAACACACCAACTTAAATAATAAAATACACTTACCGGTTGTGGTCCATAAACAACGCCTTCTCCAGACAAAGAGGGAACTGCTCCATCTTTCAAGAATAATCTTTGTGCAAATCCAGCATTAAACTGATTGAGATTGAGAAAGTTGTCCTCAGCAAGCTGTCCTCAGCAAAATGAGTTGCACATAGTTTTACATGTGCATTACATGTTTTTTTGTAGGCGAATTCTGTTAAATCAAATATCTCGCTTGGCATTGAACTTTGAGCTTTAGAATTGTACAGATATTATTTATACTCTAACAACAACATTACACACTAACTAAAGTTTAAAACATGGAATCACAAAGAACAGTGAGACCCTTTAATTTAGGTATTTTGGTGTTTCTCACACATCTTATTCCGCAATGGTCACTCAGGTCACTCGCAAACACACCTAAAGCTGTATACTTATGAGCCCTGTTGGTGAGAATGACATCTAACATGTTGGCACTATTACGTTTAGATGGATTGAGTCTGTGGGGCTGTCGATAAGTACTAAATTCAGGGAATTACATGACAACTTAAAATTCTCTGATTTATCACTTAGCCAATCCCAATTTAAATCACCAAATCAGAATTATTTAACTTAGACAACACTTCAGTTAAAGTCAACAATGTTTCATTAAAAGCAGAGGGGGGCCTATAGCACCCAATAATAGTAAGTGGAGCATTTGCAACCTTAATGTCTAATACAATAAGTTCAAACTGTCTTGGGATTGATTGAGAAAGTAAAACAGACACAATACATTTTTGAGATACATAAATAGCTACACCACCTGCATGCCCTTTCCGATCTGTTCTATAAACATTATAACCACCAACACAAATAACATCATCAGGGACAGAGGGTTTAAGCCAAGTTTCAGAAATCACAACAATATCTGGTTTTATTATTAATACATTGAAAAGTATATCTGTAGTGAAATTAGTTTCGAATTGCTGACTTAATGGAAGATCATAGACTTCCATGGAAAATGAACGATGTGTGCTGCAATTCCGGCATGACAACGGCATACACACAAAGCAAACAAATAAGATCAGCACAATCATGATTTTGACAGACATTATTAAAAAAAAAAAGTTAGTACTGGCAACAGAAGGAGAGAAGGAAGTGAAGCAGTCACCTGAGATTTGTATCCAGCAATACACCGCCTAGTCAAAACTAAGCTCAAACAGAATTACACAGAAACCCTACCAGAGGTTCAACCTTGAAACAGAAGGCGTAACGTTTGTCGCTTCGCCAGATCCACTGAGTCCCGAGATCGAAATCCAATGATGGGCCAGCTCGAATGTAGGGTCCAGCAGCCAGATGAAAAAAAAAATCTTCACACCGCCAGAGACAACCATCTGCAGCCGCCGCCAAGAAAACCAGCCTCGGAATTGCGGAGATCTGCGATCGGGCCTGCAGGGATTGCCGGGTGTCCAGAATTTTCTTCGCTTCTTTTGCTGCTTGCAAAGTCGTCATATACATATCTATCGGCCCCTCTGTAGCACCCTCTGTTTGCTCTATAAATGCTGTGGACCAGTCTGATGTCTCGGACTCGAGCTCCTCTCTCGTTGCGGGCCTTGTAACACCACCTGTGCACACCTGTCAACAGCAGCTCGAGACCAACCCGCAACCGCAAAATGGCAGGAAAAGACTAGTAGCCGATCTAGTAACAGCGTTATTTATAACGCCGTTACTAACGGCATTACTTTTTCCTGTAACGAGTAATCTAATTGATTACTCTTGTCATCTTAATAACGCTGTTACCGTTACTGCCAAAAAATGCGGCTCGTTACTATAAATGATGAAGCTGTTTTTTTTCTCATCAGACCAACTAGATCTCTGAGCGAGAGGCAAATACTTTTTTTTACTGTTCTTCCTTGGTTAGTGGGCAGAGCACGAGACAAGCGCATAAATGCTGACGATTGGCTGAGGTAGAGTAAAATTTCATTGTAAGCCAATCAGAGGTAGATTTGGGCGGGTCTTCGAAAGCATGCATGATGGGTATTCGGCTCTTTTGACTCAGCTCACTGGAAAGAGCCAGCTCTTTTTGCTCACAAACAGCTCTTTAAATGACTTTGACTATAATATTTCAATTTTTATTACATAATTATTTAATTTCTATAGGCTAAATTAGTAAAAATAGAGTCGGCTCTTCAGATATGCGAGCCAGCTCCCGACGTTCACCTAAAAGAGCCGGCTCTTAGAGTGGACGACTCATCAAAAGCTCATTCGCGAATGAGTCGATCCATCATCACTAACGCTCATGAATTGCGAACGACCCATCATAACGCATAGTCGGACAGGACAGGACACACAAGGAGCAACACAAGCCAGTCATTCAACGAGAGACAGGTATGGCGACGAGCCCAAATAATCCAAAAGTAGCCTTCTCTAAATGGAAGTATAGACATTACTTTAACTTTTTCCTTCAAGAAATTAAAGGAACAATAAAAGGAATTATCAAAAGTTCCAAAACATCTATTGTGTTATTTGCATTGATCCACTATATAAACATAAAATTTACATGCATGGCATTTGATTGGAGGCTAGTCTGACTTGTCCCACAGCAACATTTTTTTTTAGATGTGTGTACAATGTTTCATGTTTCTGTTAATAATGTATTGTATTAAGTGTCCATTTCATTATAATATTCAGATTTATCATAAATAATTGAACATGCACATGTATTTTAAGTTCCGTTAAAGAGGGGTAGAGGTGGGGTCACATTTGAGCATTTTAAATTTAATTTTACTTGAAAGTAACGCAATAGTTACTTTCTTAAGTAACTAGTTACTTTTAAAATTTGTAACTGAGTAACTAATTAAGTTACTTTTTGGAAGAAGTAACTAGTAACTGTAACTAATTACTTTTTAAAAGTAACTTGCCCAACACTGGTGTGGATTGACATGAATTGTTTTGGATGAATTGTCCATTAAGATTAAGTTGCACCATTTGAAATGTACATGAGCTTGCATGCATGTCAATTAATTTTAATTATTTGATAATGTCTATTCATCATTACTAGATGTCCAATAATCTCAGCTCAAATTTTGACGTGCCAGTGGGGATTGTAATAGTTGAAGATGAGATGACTCTTTAGCCCCTCAACTTTCTGCATTTGTCTCCTTCCACATTTTGTATAGTAATTGAGGAAAAAGTGGTGATGGACAATCTACATGATCTTACTGAGTCAATGTGCCTTCAGTTTTGACTAATTTATGCATTACACTTGAATTAGTCAAAGTCACTGAAGTACACATTTGAATTTATTCAACGCATTCTCCTTTCCATGGGGCAGAAAGACCTGCATCCTAAAATGCAACCATTGGCTAACCAGCTGTTTGGATAAAATGGAGAAAACAAGATCAGCACATGCATTTTCAAAAAATATAAAAAACTTAAAAAATGTTTTAAACACTGTTAAAATACAGTACATCATGGGGGTCAATAGGGGCCCTTTCTGTTTAATGCTTTTCCTGTCTGATGAAAAAAAAAATTTAAATGACCTTTACATCGGAAATTAAAAACAAGTTTGCAGTCAGTAAGACTTTCACAAGCAGAGTGGAAATGCCTTTTTCTTGCACGGGGAGTAGTGTGGTCCCATTTAATGACAGTACACTCACATTCGTACAATCAAAAACATGTGAAATTTACGGTTTTGCTGTTTATGTGTCTTTAAAAAATATGATTTAAAATGTGTTCTAACAGTTAAAAATCTGCTTACCATTTTTTGTTAATGTGTCTTTTCAAAATGTGATTTAAAAATATGAGCTTACCGTTAAAAATAGGAGTTTACTGTAAAAAATTAGTTTATAATTTTGCTGTTCATGTCTTTTAAAAATATGATCTTACACTTAAAAATAGGAGTTTACTGTTAAAATGAGCTTATAATTTTGTTTTTGTCTTTTAAAATATGAACTTACAGTTAAAATGTGAGCTTACTGTTAAAAATAGTAGCTTACTGTTATGAGCAATGTTTCTGTTAAATTAAAGATGTTGATGAGAAAAACAATACTTGTTTTAATGATTTATAAATTAATACAAGTAAAGAATACATAAACTGGAAATTTTGAAATTTAGTCTATTTGACCTTTTAAGTTTTCTGTAATTAAACATCCCTATTACTCAAATTAACTGAGGGAATCACTTTCCTCAAATCATTTGAGTAGTCTCAACTTATTAGAGATTACAGTGTGGCATCAATGCATTGTATCGATGTATCGATCTATGAATCATTACACCCCTAAATTATAAATTGGCACAAAACAGCACAGACAAATATGTGACTGCAAAAGAAATTATAAAACTGGGTCAACTGGTGGCAATATATAGACCTGGATATAATTGATAGGGTGTTGTTGCCTATACTGTATATCCATTTTACTGTGCACATTTGGGATACAATAGGACCTTCCTCGTGATCACTGTGTGTAGTTTTGCTCATTATTGACATTTATTTAATTTATAAATGGTAAATGCTTGAATCAATAATACTATTTTGTGTATTACATTCTTGCACCGCTCTTTTCATACAGAAGCTTACAAGAAGCAAAGCATGTTGGCAACTACAAATTCCATGAATGTGTATGTATGTACATTCACATTTATATGTGAACATCTATGTGCAATACATACTCAGTAAAGGATCAAACAATTAATTATTATTTTTGTCTTCATTTCTTAATATATTTGTATGTATCAATATATAGCTACATCTTGTCAATGCATATATCGCTGTATATTAAAAAATATAAGCAATAGTTTCCAATTTGTAGAAATGTATTATGTAATATACCACATTATATTTTGCAGGATATTACCAAATATTTTTGTTTCCGTAATGAGAGAGAGGCAGATACATACAAAACTGGCTGCTCATGGAGAGCAGGTTATGCCTGTCATGTAGCCAATGCGTAGAAACAGAGCTACACTTCATAACCATCTGTTCTACCTGTAATGACATTCAAAAACAGTTATTTCCCAAATTTGAAATTATTTGTTCCAACTTCAAAAAGCTGGAGAACGATGCACAAGTTCAGTATTTGCTTGGTGAAAAAAATAGTCTGCTTCACTAGTGGCAAGAAACATTTATGCCTGCCACAAAAAGGGGGAAAAGTTAACCAGTTTTGACAGTACTGTTTTCATGTACTCACTCACACACACGTACGCACCCCCACAGCCCCCCAACCCCCCCACCCCCCCGACACACATAAGGGACACATGAACTCTTGTACACTCATTTTTAAGCACACACCACTCATTGTACATATTGCTGTACTTTCCCTATTCTTGGTTTTCCCTGCTCATATAAATGCTTTGGCAATACAATTTGTCATGCCAATAAAGCTGGAGCAATTTTTCCCCTTGTAGCAGCCTCTGAATCATATAAAGAGCTGTGCTGAGTGGCTGAAAGGGCCAGAGTGGCCAACATATTCTTTGAGAGCCTGCACTGGACAGAGTAGATTGGGACACTGCTCACCATCTGCAACAACAGGGTGAACTAGGAGGGTAATGAACAGTTCTGAACAGAGTCGAGATCAATTTTGTCATGACTTTTAAAGTTGTTAGGCCCAAACTCAAGACAGAAAGCTCTGACTGACAGCACCTGCAAGTCACCCACTCGCTTGAATGATGCCAATGCCACAAGGAGGATGGTTATCAGTACGGTCCCACATATGGGATTCTTAATTCCATGCCCCTGGGAGTATGGTCCCACATATGGGATTTAGAATGTTTGGTGACATCGCATAACTGCCAAATTCAAACTGCGTTTTCACGCATTGGCTGTCGCTGAGCCAGAGACAGACTTGCACTGCTCTTGTCATATTATCATAACTGTTCAGTTTTATTAACCACATAATGCACATTTTAGGTTTCAGACATTTAAATACACATAAATACTAGTAGAATAATACATTTAGAGTAAGACAAATACACACATATTGTCTATGGAAGCAAGCATAATAATCTTTTCAAATTTAATTTGCAGATGTTTTTTATCCATATCAGACAGACAGAGTGTAAGTAACTATAAAGTTCACTCTATTCTTCATCTAGTTCACCGTCCACTCATTACTTGTTTTTCGGAAGAAATTGATGAATTCACAGGCTGTAAATTCGACTGAAAGGACTCTGAATTGCAGCGTGAACAAACATGGTGGCGCCCATCTCACATTACAGATCACAATCAAGACCATTTAGAAAGGTTTTTATACGACAAAACACGCTCATTTACACATAAATCGGAATATCAGATTGTTCACGACATGTTATGCAAGTCTGTGAATATTTTAAATAAAAAAGGAAAAATGAAATAAAAGCGATCCATCAGTCATATAGTATTACTGTAGAAATGTAGATATTGGTGTGTCAAATGACAAGCCTGACGCGTCGCCATGGAAACAGTGAGGGAAACATCCAAGCTCCCCTCAGCTTTGAGGGAATGATTCACCGCCAATAAACACACCCAAACCATCTTACCAATTTAGCAAAAACATTTAATTAGGGAACATAGGAAAAACAGTAACAAAGAAGCAAAAGATTTTAAATGAAAGCAATTAAATTCAGGAGGAGGCAATGGCCAAAATAATAAACAAAAATAAACCCAACTATTTTAGTAAACTTAATGCAAAATAACAATGCAAAAAGACAATTCTATACTTATACCCCTCTCCACCGGAAAAAAGAAAACTGGAGAAAAAAAAAAATAATGATAATATATATATATATATATATATATATATATATATATATATATATATATATATATATATATATAAATGGAACAGTTTCCTTAAATTAAATCATAAAAAAAAAAATAATGAAACAAAACATGAAACTTGCCCTGCACTCAGGGAGTAAATGGACCAACAAAAAGAAAAACACATCAGCAACTGGTGACAGGAATTATTTGCAAGAGAGATGGAGGATTAAACCTCCTGCGCCTCTGGAGTAACAGGAAAACTGAATAACGTGGTCACCAGAGCGAATCATCAAAGTTTGACACTCAGGAGCGCTGATCAACAACAGGTGTTGTTACTCATCCTACACAACACTTTAACAGAACATGTACTATGATGTAACAACAGGTTTCTCCCTTTGTCCAATAGCTCATGCTGAAATGTTAACATGTGGGACACATCACACAAGGATGGGTCTAAGCTGCTTGTTACACATTAATCAGAAAAGACTCTTGTAAAGACATCTTTCTCTAGCCTCTAAAATGGTATAATTCACACTCACAGGGAGCTGCAAATGTTCCCATCAAGAGGCCGAACATGAAGTCTCCACAGCTCTGGCCTGGGGTGCCAAATCATTCTGTTTGCATGTGATAGGAGGTCCTTCAGTGGTATCGGCCACGGGGATGTCAATGACAGCTGAATCAACATGGGGAAGTATACTTGGTTCCTCCAGATTGGGACCCCCAGAAGGACAGAGCATTTCACTTCCCTCACCAGCCTGATGACCTGAGGTAGCAGGAAAATGGGAGGGAAGGCATATAGGCAAACTCTGGGCTAGTTGTGGGCCAGGGCATGTTGCTGTTTGTAAAAATAAATTGGGCAGTGATCGCTGACTTCTGAGGAAAAGAGATCCACCTCTGCCTTGCCAAAGACCGACCAGATCATTTGAACCATCTGAGTATGCAGTCTCCATTCCTCTGGAGACACATTGTTCCTGGAAATGAGTTGGGAGGTGATGAGCCAACGTATGAAGGCAGCATGACCTGAGACCACCTTGGCAATTGATGTAAAGCTACCAACGTAGTGTTTTCTGAGCAGACCACGACATGGTGCCCTTGTAAGTCCAGTAGTAGGATTTACAGGGCTCAACACACCACCAACATTTTGAGGCAGTTGATATGGAGATGTTACTCCAGGTTTGACCAGGAGTCGAACACTGGATCACCCTCGTACAAAGCGCCCCAACCCAGAATCTGATGCAGCATTGGGATACCCTGACATAAACCCAGCCCAGGTGCCAAGAGTGGACATGGAACACGGAACATGAGCTTTAAGCTGAAACTGAAGGGGCTGCATATGAAGCAGGCCCAGAGCAATCACTGGCAAATTGTCGGCAGCTATGAGGCTGAGCATTTTCTGAAAGGCTGAAGTCCCTATTTTGAATGATTCTGACATTTGACAGATGTCAGTTGACAAATTCAGGGATCATTCTAGAGTAAAACTAAAACACATGTGGGCTTAGTGGGACTCTCTATCTGGGAGACAAACATCTCTTGACTAAGGGTGAGTATTTTTTACCAAAGACGCTCCAGATGGCTGATCAGCAAAAATAAAAGTTTGAATCACTTTACTTGTTATTCTTTTCTCCAAGTAAAATTTTTGGATTTTATTGATTTTCATATGCCTTTATCCTAAGCGACTTACAAATGAGTAACATAGAGGCCACAAGTCCTGGATAGTCTTACGGGAATAGATTGTACGAGAGTATGAAAGAGAATTATTAAGAAACGATCATTTACCATGTACCTTATATAAACAAGGATAGTATAATAATAAAATGTAAATGTCTCGACAGAAGACGAAGGGTTAGAGCAATATTTCATTAAGTCAAGCAAATTCACAGAAAAATTGTCCTCTAACATGACATAAAAAACTAGGAAACAAAGCACAAGGCCTAGCGATTACGATTAGATGGGAAAATACTACAAGAGTGGCGAAACTGTGGTAAACAAATTCAAACAGAAGGACTAACGAAATAATGGAGACATAAAAAATTGTTCTCATTTCAAAGTGTAACTCTCGTTGTAGCACCTTTATACACTAGGATAAAGTCAAGATATCTAGCGATTGTAGGCTTACTTACCAGGAATGAGACTAGTGTGCGAAAGAGTTAGAAAAGGCATTTGTGTTTGTGTTGCTAGGCTACACTCTGATCATTTTCATTATAAATATCTGTACGTTTACATACATATCAACATATTTATGAGACACTGTTACAGAATTTGTCTTTGTGCCATGCAATTAAATATTTAATTAAAAGATAGTGTTGAGGAATGTTTGAGTGAAACTATGTCAAGTGTTCACCCAACTACCGGAAACCTGTAGCTCTATCATAAATATAAGTTTGACGTAACTGACTAAAAATGTATATTTAAGCTAAGCAAACATTTACAATTGTGAAAAATGTATAGATGTTAAAAGCTGCTGACCTCATGTTTTCTTAAAGCCAGACAACGCTCGGTTACAGTCATACCTGTTTCATGGAACAACACTAAAAGGCGGACACCTAAAACACTATGACTGAACAGAACGGACTGAATCATCGCTTTCGCTTAAAACAACAGATTTATTAAAGTTGTGTTTAGACAAAAACAAAAAACAAAAGGGTTTTCTTCACCATCTTCAACTTTAAGCGTTTTGAATGTGCAGAGAAATAGTAAGATTAACGTCTTGTATAATGCAGCATTATCGTAGACCGACCAGAAATTAACACATAGTGTTATTTATCCTTTATATTAAAACTTAATGAAAAATTGTTTAGTAAAACACAGTTGTGTAAGACATGAACCAAAACATCTCATTACTGTGATATCAGTCAATCAATCAATCAATCACCTTTATTTATATAGTGCTTTAAACAAAATACATTGCGCCAAAGCACTGAACAACATTCATTTGGAAAACAGTGTCTCAATAATGCAAAATGATAGTTTAAGGCAGTTCCTCATTGAATTCACTTATGTCATCTCTGTTCAGTTGAAATAGTGTCTGTTTTAATTTGCAATCAAGTCAATGATATCGCTGTAGATGAAGTGACCCCAACTAAGCAAGCCAGAGGCGTAACAGTCCTGTTACACATATTTTGTGTACTATAAATTTTATCATATCATGCATGCAGATTATACTTTAAAGCTTTGAAAATTGGTCAGTTGTGACTCGTATCCAAAATGAAGGATCAATGCATAAAAATGCAACCATGCAAATCATTAACTAAAAATAAGGAAAGACAATAATCATCAATATCCGTTCACACAGATAATGTTATTTGAATGTTTCATTGATATAACATGACAGTGAGTTGTTAGAAAACCAACCCTTTAGTTTAAAGGGTTGGTTCACCCAATAATCAAAATTCTGTAATTAATAACTCAGCCTCCTGTCGTTCCAAACCAGTGAGACTTCCGTTTATCTTCGGAACACAGTTTAAGATATTTTAGATTTAGAGATTTTAGAGAGCTCTCAGTCCCTCCTTTGAAACTGTGTGTCTACTGTCCATGTCCAGAAAGGTAAGAAAAACATCATCAAAGTGGTCCATGTGACATCAGAGGGTCAGTTAGAATTTTTTGAAGCATGGAAAATACATTTTAGTCCAAAAATAGCAAAAACTATGACTTTATTCAGCATTGTCTTCACTTCCGTGTCTGTTGTGAGAGAGTTCAAAACAAAACAGTTTATGATATGTGGTTCACGAATGAATCTTTCGATGTAACCGGATCTTTCTGAACCAGTTCACCAAATCGAACTGAATCATTTTAAACGGTTTGCATCTCCAATACGCATTAATCCACAAATGACTTAAGCTGTTAACTTTTTTAATGTGGCTGACACTCCCTCTGAGTTAAAACAAACCAATATCCCGGAGTAATTAATGTACTCAAACAATACACTGACTGAACTGCTGTGAAGAGAGAACTGAAGATGAACACAGAGCCGAGCCAGATAATGATTAGCTGAACAGCTATTTAAATTCGAAAGGATTCCTGGAACATTTTTCAATCTGGTTTCTGACCGCATCACACCACAGAGACAGTGCTCATTAAGATAATATATTATATTTGCTTAAATTCTGATTCTGGCAAAATATCTGTTCTTGTACTACTAGATCGGAGTGCTGCGTTTGACACTGTCGATCAAAACATATTACTAGAGAGACTGGAAAACGGGGTCGGGCTTTCTGGGATGGTAGTCAATTTGTTCAGGTCATACTTAGAAGGGAGAGGTTATTATAGGGGTATAGGAGAGCATAAGACTAAATGGATATCCATGACATGCGGAGTCCCACAAGGCCCAGTTCTTGCCCCGCTCTTATTTATCCTGTATATGCTCCCACTAGGGCAAATCATGAGAAAGAACCAAATTGCCTATCATAGCTTTCCAGATGTTACCCAGGTTTACCTAGGCCACCAAATGACTACGCCCCACTGAAATTAACAATTGGATGAGCCAAAACATTCTTCAGTTAAACAAGGAGAAAACTTAAGTCGTTGCATTTGGAAACAAAGATTTATTTCTCAAGGTGTATGCATACCTTGACTCTAGGGGCAAACAACTAAAAATAATTCAAGAATCTTGGTGTGATTATGGAGTCAGATTATATTTTTTCTGTTTAGCCGAGCATTTACTGAATGAAATGAGCACTGTGCTATGTCCGAACTGGTCGTACTGTATCTTATCTATAACCATTTTCTATTCTTAACTGTTTTAATTCATTTTAAATCATTTAAAAAGTTTTTATTATTATTATTATTTTTTTGTGTGTCCTTTTTTGTATCTCCTCACTGCCGCAGCAGTGTTTCCTCCCGCAGGGGCCTTTTCTGTATCTCCTCACTTATGCAGCAGTGTCTGCTTCCGCAGGAGCCTTTTCTGTATCTCCCCACTGCCACAGCAGTGTCTGCTCCCGCAGGAGCCTTTTCTGTATCTCCCCACTGCCACAGCAGTGTCTGCTCCCGCAGGAGCCTTTTCTGTATCTCTCCACTGCCGCTGCAGTGTCTTTTTCTGATTTTCATTACATTAAGCTATTTCACTGAAATAAGCTGTTCAGTTTTCCCCAATATCCATTTCAGCACTGCATTTCACGCTTTCCCGAGCTCGCAAAGGATGATTTGAGCCTCTAGGTGGTGAAGAAGTCTCCATCCACAAACAGACGTACATCGTCTGCAAATATAAAGTATTTCATTGAACTTTAACAGGTAATCTGATATGTTCAATATTTTAAACAAACTCTCACTAACTGAGTTTAATGCCACAAAAACATCAGTCTCATCATGAGGTGCGTGGTCCAGAGAGCTGTATGACCAATGCATCAGTTCAACTGAACTTTACTCCAAATATATGAACTTACCTGTTTTGAATACTTTATATTTAATGCGTTCATTAACATCCTTATTACGGTTAAATTGTTGGGTTTTAAATTAAATCTACTATTAAAATATATATTGATGATTCCATAGGCTCTCTTTCGTGCACCTGCATGGTTTAAAATGGCAAATAGTTATGCTATGACAATAATAAAGAGTCTTTCTCTTACTCCACCCATGCACGATTACATTGTCGATATGTATCGTCGATCTCACGCGCTGACAATATGATGATTTTTAATAATCCTGCCTGTAAAAGGATGATTTAATATTGGTCTATAGAAGACTGTCTTTATAGATGCTATAGTGAATTTCAAGTTTCTTCTTCCATCACATCTGCTCAGCTTTTCTGCTGTTGATTTTATCGGAAGGTTATTGTTAGCGCCTATATTTTTTAGTTTCGTAAACTAGGTAAGCAGGGACTTTGTAATAATATGTTAAACATCTGATAAGTTGGTCAATCACACATACATAGTTATATCTTACTGCAGTGCTAAAATACATTTTCTTCAATAGTAGAACTCGTTGTTAGAATGCTTCAAATTGGGGCCAAATTTAGAGTTAAACATGTTACTGAGCTCTTTCAGTATATATACTTGTAATAATGCTTAAAATAATTCCATTAGGTTCTAAGCTACAGCTAAATGATAAAACAAACTTAGAAATGTTGTTTGCAGTTTGTGGGAGTCTGTGAAAGCTGTGTTTGTAAGTGTGTGCGTTAGAGAGTTTACATGAAAAATGTTTATAGGTTAAAGATGTGATTTAACTACAAACATCCTACCTTATGAACATAACACTACAGTATGTGTTTTCCCCAACAAACCAAAAAATGTAAAAAAGATAACAAGAAAGTTTGATGTGTTTTAAAGAGAAAATCACATATGTACATTTTGTCTGCACAAAGATCGTAGCAGTTGTGTTTTCATCCTTTATCTCCCTCCTGCTTTCAGGCAGTGATAACTCTCCAGCCCTTTCATCGCTCGCGATCACAGATCGCGTCTCTGCTCTTCTTCGCCTCACCGCCTGTGCGCCACCAGTTCCCCGACACAACATCGCCCCGCCTCACTGTCAGTTTATCTTGGCCTTGCTTCGGTGGATTTTCCTATTGGAGTTCGTCCAGGAGGCTATTTTGGATCTGCTCCAGGCTGCCTTGTACCTTGATAGTTTTTTGTTTATTTTTTTCCCCCTTCTGGAATTCAAGCCTGTTAAATAAACTGACCTTTTTTGGCACCTGCAACTGAGTCACCCAGCAGGGCATCTTTTGTTGCCAGCATGCCTCCCAGCTAGCATCCACATCCCAGGAGGTTGTCAGAGCTGACCGTCCAGCTCCAGGAACTTCACAGACAGACATCTGCCAGAACGGAAGACACTACTAGCCTTTCTTCTCCCCGTCATGACCCTGAGCCACACGCCAACAACCCACCTCCCTCTAATGGGAACCTCAACTCCTGCAGAGCCTTCCTGTCTTAGTGCTCCCTAGTCTTTTTCCCTTCAGCCCCACCGGTACGCCCAGGAGGAGACTAAGGTAGCATGTGTTTTAACCCTCCTCACAGGCAGGGCCCATGATTGTGGAACTTCAGTGTGGGAGGCCTGGGCTCCCTTTTGTGCTTCTTTTAAGGACTTTTGACAGGAGATGGTCAAGTTATTTGATTGTTCTGCTCAGGGTGATGAGACGGCAGCCCAGCAGGCATGACTATGCAAAGGAGGCCGTTCAGTGACTGAGTTTGTCATTTAGTTCAAGACCTTAGCAGCGGCCTGGAATTGAATTAGGGGTCTTGCAGAGCTGTGTTCCATGCTGGACTGGATGAGGAGATCCAAGATAAGATTGCTACCTAGGAGCTTCCTTGCAGGTTTGATGATCTGTTCAACTTGGCCCTCCATGTAAAAAGCCGCCTTCATTGCCAACAATCGACAGATTGAACCTCTTGGAGGGTGGGAGAGATGACCAGTGACTCCACCCCTGTCCTGCCTCTACCATCCCCTGCTGACCCTGAACCTATGCAGGTGGGACGTATGCAGGTACACACCCAACACGTGCGCCAGGTGCTACAACGGCTGCTGGAGAACCAGCTATATGTTAAAGTGGAGAAGTGGGTTTTCCACTCCAAGTCAGTTCCTTTCCTGGGCTATATCATTTTGGCAGAGGGAATCAAAGCAGATCCCACTAAGGTAAGGGCCATAGCCGAGTGGCCACCTCCAGACTCGTTTAAGGCACTGCAATGGTTTCTGGGATTTGCCAACTTCTACAGGTGCTTCATCAGAAACTTTAGTCAGGTGGCTGCACCCTTGACGGCTCTTACCTCCAACAAGGTACCATTTACTGTAGGTGGAATTTTCAAACTCAGGTGGCCTTTAATGACCTAAAGTCCTGATTAATTTCTGCTACTGTTCTTTCGTTTCCAGACCATGAACGTCAGTTTATTATGGAGGTGGATGATTCTGATATTGGAGTAGTTGAGGTCCTTTTTCAGAGGTCCCCCAGAGATGGGAAGGTACACCCCTGTGCCAACTAATCTCACTGCCTGAGCCCAGCAGAACGGAATTATGACGTAGGGAATCGGGAGCTGTTGGCAGTCAGGCTGGCCTTGGGTGAGTGGCCTCACTGGTTGGAGGGATCATTACAGCCCTTCTTGGTTTGTGTGGACCATAAGAATTTCTGCCGAGAGGGTGAGTTCACGCAAATGCCCTCTCCCATCTTTTCAGGGATACGAGGAGAACAGGTGCATCGACTGAAACCATTATCCCTAAAGAAATTGTGGTGGGGTCCCTCTCCTGGGATGTGGAGAGGAGAGTACTGGAGAACGAGAACCAGTCAATGTTTTGTTTGTTATCTGGCTCAGCTCGGTGTTCATCTTCAATTCTCTCTTCACTGCAGTTCAGTCAGTGTACTGTTTGAGTAAATGAATTACTCTGGGATATTGGTTTGTTTTAACTCAGAGGGAGTGTCAGCCACATTAAAAAAAAAGTTAACAGCTTAAGTAATTTGTGGATCATTGCTTATTGGAGACGCGAACTGTTTCAAATGATTCAGTTCGATTTGGTGAACTGGTTCAAGAAGATCCGGTTACATAGAGTGATTTGTTCGTTAACTGGATATCACTACACTGCAGTGAACGCGCTCACAACAGACCTGGAAGAGAAGACAATGCTGAATAAATTAGTAGTTTTTGCTTTGTTGGGACCAAAATGCATTTTCAATGCTTCAACAAATTCTAACGGACCCTCTGATGTCACATGGATTACTTTGAAGATGTTTTTATTACCTTTCTGGACATGGACAGTATACCGTACACACACTTTCAATGGAGGGACAGAAAGCTCTCGGACTAAATCTTAAATATATTAAACTGTGTTCCGAAGATGAATGGAGGGCTTACGGACATCATTTTCCTTTTTGGGTGAACTATCCCTTTAACATCAACCGATTAACTCAACCGATTTGAATCGTCAATCGTTTTTTTTAAATGATTTTCAACCATCTCGTGGTGCATTGTTACATCTCTACAAATCAGCATTAGTAGTGGAGTAAACAGGTTAAAACGGTTGAGACCGTTCGAAGGGAAACCCATCTTTTTACTAGATATGGGTGTCATGTATGTGTATGTCACACTCCCTCTACACCCATGACTGCAGGCCTGTACATGTATCAAACTCCATCATCAAGTTTGCAGATGGCACCACAGTGATTGGCCTCATCAGAGACAATGAAGAGACTGCCGACAGGGAGGAGGTACAGCACTTTGCCACATGGTGCACAGACAACATAATCAGATATAAATAGCATAGAAATAATGAGGCATAAATAGCATGCTGGTTGATGGTGGGAGAACACAAGCAAAAATATCTGAGAAACTCGTCAGCAACCACAGCAGTATGATGACCATTTTTCCCCTTTCTGTTTCCATTGAGTTGGCCACTAATTGCACACATTCCAAGCAAAATTATTGTACACCCTCAGAATTCCCAAAGCATGTGAAAAACAGAAAGAGTCTCCACCCAACAAGAATCGAAACACCCAAATGCCTACAAATTTCTCTCACTGACTATTTCTTTGGTACTTTCCTTTTTTGTGCTTTTATTTATTTATATAAGAAAGAATCAGAAAGACAACATATACACAATTTTTGTCATAAATCATACAACATCATAGGAAATCAAGAGCTGGAATAGAAATACTGATATAAATGTACATTTTCTTATGACGTTTTCAGGCTTGTAATATTCATCATGTTTTTTGGTTGGTCAGTCAAGGAAATGTGATGTGCAGACATCTGCAGTGTTGAAATGAGTGTTTAAAATAGGTTCATGTATATCAAAGTGCATCCAAGGACTGTGCCTGAGACAGAGAAAATACTTTTATGTGAAATGAATGTGTTGGTGGTGGAGTGGAAGGGTTTTGTTTTACACCAGCTTACTTCATTATTTCTTAACTGTAATGTACACATACATTTTTTTGTGGGGGACTCCGATATACAGTGCACAACATAAATGAGTACATCCCCTCTGAATAAATATAAAATATGTATTTACTTAATGAGCAGTGATATAATTCATGGAGAGATTGGCAAAATTGAAACGTATTAAACTTCTACTTCTAAAAAAAAAAACATAATATTTGACAATATTTTCTGTAAGATATGTAAATTAGCCAATTTTGTTTAAATGAGGATTGCAGAAATGAGTACACTCTAGATTTAATTCAGAAAATTTATAATATTCAAGTACTTATTATGTCCTCCAGAACTTAGAAAGTATACTGCTCTAACCCTTCTTGACCCTTGAACCCTTGAGTGTCCAAATACATGAGAAATTTACACATCTGTCCTGTTTAACTTCTGGACAACCTCATTAAATGTTCTGGTCTATAAATGGGAGTTTTGGTCAGCTCGTCTCTACAGAATCCCCTACAGCTGCTCAAGAGTGTTAAGATTTAGTGAAAAACATGTCCACTGAAGAATTTTCACTTTGGGAGAATGAATAATGCACTAAAAATGCAGGGATTGAGGCGATTCAAGTTTTTGAATTGCATCACAAAGTAGTGTGTGAATTCATGCCAGCATTGATAAAGCACAAAGCACAAATCCCTAACATCTTCAGCACTCATTTATCCCTATATAAAAGCTTTACTACCACTGAACATCACTATGGGTACCAAGCACTTCTCACTGTAATTGTCCTATAGCAACACCAGAACATTTTGGATGCTTTTGGATCTGAAATGTTTAACTTGGTCTCTTGAGACCAGATTATGGATTTTCAGAAGTCTCTATTAAAAAAATAATAATAAAAAAAAAAAAATATATATATATATATATATATATATATATATATATATGGGATTTGTAAGAGGTTAAATTACTTTATTTTGCTTTGGCTACATTAGGTATTTCTAGTGCTGACAACTACCATGCATGTCACTTCTGCAGGCTGCGTTATATTCTATAGCTTTTGCTGACTCCTAGACACTTGCATGTTATTTCTCCTGCTCTTTATCTAGCAAAAATTCACCCCTCACTAAAAGAAAAGTTAAAGTGAAGACCTGATTATTTCAGTAGCCTTGTCACAAGTCCATTGCTTTTGAATGTCAACAATAATTTGGCATTCCTCTTGTACCACTGTCCTCTTTTATGCTAAGAAATAAGTCACCTGGCAGTTCTCTTCCCAAGTGGTTCCACTGCTGCCAGCATCAATTCTGAATATGATTCACTGGGCTACACTGAGATGGTACTTTAAAAAAAAAAAAAAAAAAAAAAAAAACATTTAAAGGTTCTTTACTTGTAGAACCAGTTCTATTTAGAAGCATAACATCCTGAAGCACCCTTTTAATGCTGAAATGGTTCTTTGTGTCAAGAGTTTGGGGTTCTTTATTCCCGCCTTTCTGGTTTTCAAATTTTAACTGACAAAGACCTTCATTACTTAGTTTCTGGAGTTCAGTGATCCAACTAGAGACTGTTAACACACTCTCAACAGGTAAAAGATTTCATTCTTAAATTTAAATACATATTTAACTTTAAAATTGTATCTGGTTTTCAAACAAACATGTTCTTTTCTCTTTTTTTGATCACATGTAAGTTTGAGCAGCTCTGATAATACTTATCTTGTTCACTTAGTAAGTAACAGAGACATTAAATGTATAATCCGTATTGTTAGAATTTTTTAAATAATTATTTATATAATACTACACTGTAAAAAAGACGTCTCATTAGACATACTGATTTTCTGGAGTTCAGCTATCTGACTACACAGACTATCAACATACAATCAGCAGATACATTATTTATTTCTTAAAATGACTATAATTTAAAAATTCAAATTGTAACTGGTTTCTTACAAATTGTCATGTATCCTGTCCGTAGACTGCTTATTATATTGACTCTTACACCACACAGACTGTTACATGTCACCCTGTACTACATTTCTCACAATCCATTCCACTGATTACACACACACACACCTGAAACCTATCACACTCTCTAGAAAAGCCCGTCTCACTTCCACTTCTCAGGCGAGTGCTGTTAGCGCCTATCGCTGTATAGCTAATAGATAGCTACTTTACGGAGCCAGTTTTCCAGTTTTAGTTATTGTGTTAGTTTAGTCTTTAGTCTGTTTGCCAATGTCTTGATCTTCGGCCTGTCTCGAATTACCTCTCTCATCTCACCCTGATCGGATACTGTTTGCCTCACGCCTGGATCATTGACTGAGTACGGATTACCCCTTTGGACTTCCCTGTTTGACATTGTTCACCGATCGCAGACTCATGCTTGTCTTTGAATTACTCTTCATCTTTTTTTCTCTTCTGTTACTGTTTACCGGTGTTTGATCCAAGCCTGTTTGACTATGTCTTATAATAAAGCTTTGCATATGAATCCGCACGCCAGCCTTTAAAGTAAAGATTGGTTCCAAAGGGGCCTTGATCGTCAATGAGTAGTTTTTTTGTATTATGGTGTGTGGACTGTTGGCTCAGCAGAGCCTGATCACAAAATGGTGGACATAACAGCGCCGTGTTATGTCACAGTTGCCACAGTTGATCTCATGAGCCAAGTCAAGTCATAGCTGTTCTTCATGACGCAAGTCAAGTCACAGTTGATTGTCATGAGTCAAGTCAAGTCACGATTGATCATCATGAGTCCCAAGTGAACACACACAAAGCACTGAACACACACAGCAGTGAACACACACACAGCAGTGAACACAGAACAGTGGACAGCCATTCCCTGACAGCACATGTACATCTCAGAGACGTCTATTTGACGTCTGCATTTACATCTACATTTTTTACAGTGTTTTCTCATCTGCAATACGTCTAGAGGACATTTCCTTGTAGATGTCAAATAGATGTCTATTAGATGTCTTTAAGATGTTTATGATTTAGAATGTGTATAAAACTGACATCTAATAGACGTTTGTAGACAGCAGATGCTTTCCAGATTAAGAAATCTTTAACAGACATCTTGCAGATGTACGTTTGCTATCTGGGTTTATGCTGCGGTGTCCACGGAGCAGTTGGGGGTTCAGTGCCTTGCTCAGTGGCACCTCAGTCATAGTTGCAGGCCTGTGATTCAAACCCACAACCTTAGAGTTAGGAGTCAAACTCTTTAACCACTAGGCTACTACTTCCCCAACAACTGATCTGCCACGTCATGTCACAGCTGATCTGCCGGAGTCATGTCATGTCACAGCTGATTTTCCAGAGTCACATCACAGCTAATCCTCCAGACATCACAGTTGATCATCCAGAGTGACATTTCATCACATTTGATCATCCAAAGTCTGGTTACTTGATGTCTACTGCACCCAGAAGTCCGAGGTCAGTTCGTCTGTACTCCCAACAGGTATCTAGCATGGAGGATACACCACTTGTGTCAGCAGTCGCAGCTGGTATCTCCAAATCCACTCACTGCCAGTTCAATGATTCCTAGTCTGTCTAATTCTGTCTTACCAGTCTCAGTTCATGAACCCAATTATGAATTATTTGTATTTCCTGTTTCAGTCCATGAATCAAAAATGTATCTGTCTGTCTGTTCAGCCACTCCCAGGCCAACTAACACTGAACTTTCAGCTCTGTCAGCAACTGCCAATGAAACACTTTTTGTTGCCTGTCCAGGTCCTTGGGGCTGTGAATGCTCTGTCTGTTCCCTATGTTTCTGCATCTGTTGAACGCTGTCTGACCCAAGCCTCTTTGACTATATCTCTTATAATAAAGCTTTGCATATGGATCCACATGCGTCTCGCCTCGTTGGCTTCATAACACAAATCATGTTTTTTTCTCTTTTCAGTTTAAGAGAACATGTAAGTGTGAACAGCCCTGTTCAGTTAAGGATCATTTTCTCCCCTTCACCACTAAGTAACAAAAATATTTAATTTATGGCCCCTTTTTTTAACAAAAACAAATTTAAGGAGACACATTGTAACTCTGAACTCAGTTGTGTATTTCAGATGCGGACAAATCCTACGACCTCATCATCTGGAGCAAGAAATGGACACTCAATTACATCAAAATACACATAATGATGGACTTACAGACATCATAGACGATTGTGAAATTACAGTATTTCACTGGAACTTGGTCTTCATTTCACTATTTTTCAGTTTATATTTTGTTTGACTTATATAAGTATTTATATGTTCATTGTCAATTGTCATTTATTAATGTATTCTGGTAATAACTGTTGTAAGAGCACTGTCAATTTTTGTATGTTACAAATACATGTCAATATAAATAAAAGTACCTAATTGCTCATTGTTGTTGTTTTTATGTAAAACCCTAACAGACACTGCAGGATATTGTAATACAAGGCAGATAGAGGAAAAAAAACTGTATTAATAAATAATATATACAAATAATATTAATAATGATATAAATATGTTAATATACTAATATTAATGAAAATAAACTATCATTAAAATTTTTATTTATAACACTATTGAGGTCCAATATAGCGTTTTCAAAGCATGGTTCTTTATGGAACCCTATAAAAAGGGTTCTACTTAGCACTAAAAAGGGTTCTGCTATTGTTACAAACCGAAGAGCCCTTTTATTGGTACTGTTTGGAACCATTTTTCTTAAGAGTATAAATAACACTTTTAATTGCCAGGAAATTACTTGTATTTAAAAGAATTGGTACAGTATACTTACCTGTTGATCAAAAATACCCTTAGACCAATACACTTTTTATCACTTTGATAATGCGATCTTATTTTGCTGAATAATTTTGGCATTCTTCTTTGATAATTGACCAAGCAGGCTTGTTGGAACATTATATCTTCCCGAACCCTAACATGTCTTCTAAGTAAAGAGTTATTGCTGAATTTAAGTTTTAAAGGGGGTGTACTCATATATGCTGTGTTATGTGGGGTTTTAACTTTTAGCTCCAGAAAGTTCTGAGAGAAAAACATGCAATGTTCATGCTGCGTTAATCTGACTTGAACAGTTGCCACCAAAGTGGAAAACAACTAAAATTAATCTGTCACACAAGGGCTTCGAAGGCAAAGTGTAACTTTCAAAAAAGAAATGCATTCTGCAAGACTTACTTGAATAAAACCTGGTGTCTTCTTAATAAAATCTCTGAAACGAGGATCATATTTTGGGATGACTGCCTTGCGGTATGCAATTCTTCTCCTGCAGTGGTTATACAGACTGGACGTACAGACAGAAATATTGCCAAAATAATCAAGAATAACTGGGTGGAAAGGGGAGGGAACATGGAGAAAAGAGCGTAAGAGAACTAAGGAGCAATACAAGCCCTGCCCTACATTTTTATGCAATTTTTACATTTTTATTCATTTTTACATGTGGAATCACTTAAATTCTGTTAATGCACTGTTTGCAAATCACTGTTTGCAAGGTAATTTCCTATTAATACATTTTAATTATATTGCCTTTGAATGATTTTTATTTGCCCTTTGGGATAAATGCTTCTGCCAAAAGGTAAATGTAAATTAAATCTTTGGGTTTGTTTACAGAAGGCTTTATTTAAATAAATTCAATAAGAGAGAGAATAAAAAAAAGAAAAAAAACTGGGGGAATGTTGTAAAAAACAACAAACAAAAAAGTGAAAGATCAATTGTATTAACTACAATTAATCGTGAAACCATTCATCCATTCTTTAAACTATTTGTCTTGTAGTAATCATAAACCATGTATCAATATTTGATGAGAAAAGCCCAAATGAAGATAATCAGGTGACATCTATATGAGTAAACTAATGAATAGACATTACAAAAAGTTTTTTATTTATTTATTTGTATTATTATTTAAATTATTCCTTTCATAATTACTAACACAGTGCAAACATGACACAAATAAGAGACTCACTGGACAGTGAAAAGGCAGAATTTATGTGCTGATCATGAACTGGCTGCTGGTTTGCTTTCTGTTCTGTTTCTGTTTTTTCTTTTTTTAGTCACTGGCTTAAATCATGAATGCAAAAACAGTAGCAAAGTACTTTGAGAAAAAATAAAATGTGCAACATTTTTGCAGCAGAAATGTTTTTACAGCAGTTGGGGTGATGGACATGTGTTGTAAACACCATGTACCTGTATTTACATAGGGGATGATGGTGTATGTAAAGGACAGTGATAATTTCATTAAGGAAGATGAAAAAAATATTTGTTAACAAACATTTTTTGATGATAAAAATATGACAAAATATATGCCACGTCTTCGTTAACAAGATAAGTTGGGAATATAATGTTATTTGAGGACTACCAGACATTCAAAATACATCCTATGGGCTACCGTCTTGTTCTTAAAAATGTGTGTCAGTGTCATTGAGTTGCTACGAGCCCCTCACATTACATTCAATAAAAATAAAAAAATAAAAATTGTGTGCATGAGTTACTAATTTGTTCCCTCAATTTGTTAAATCGTGCGCACAATTTACTAATTTGTTCTCTCGATTTATAAATTGTGTACACGATTTAGCAAATCGAGGGAACGAATAGTGTATCTCTTTCGTGTATCTCTTTTGTATTTGTCTTATTGACTTATCCTGCTTCTGTTTAAAAAATGTTAAATATAATTTTTATAAGTTGTAAGGGATACTTCACCCAAAAAATGACAATTTTCATAATTTATTAAAGTTTTTCCAAATTCAATTGTTGATTCAAATTTATCACAAGCTTAATTGATTTGGTTTGAAGAGAGAAGAATTAATGATTATTTTTGTTTGAAGACATAGAAAATAAATATCAAAATAAACGGTGGTAACTGCAGCTTGACTAAACGTAATGACTAAAAGTAATGACCAAAAGTTGACAAAACTATATTAATGTACCGTGTACACACCAAAAGATAATCGGGCTGATTTTGGGCCCATTTCCCCCCTTCCGACAATCCTAGCTATGTCCCGATTATCTTGATGGTTCTACAGATTATTTTATCAGATTTTCCCTTGGTGTGAGTTGTGTTAAGAGTGTCTGAACGTGATAGGTAGAACGTCGGAGCCTTGCGATCCCGAATCGTAAATATTCAATGATAAATATATTAACGATCAGTAATCCTGATGTGTGGGGGAGACCCTGAGGACAAACGAGAGCACGTTCTGGAGATTATCGCGTGAAACGAAACAATATCCAATCAGAAAGCGAATGATCATGTTCTTAAAGCATGGTGTAAGATCTGATAACAGTTATTTAAAGTTTATTTAATCAGGCAATTTCAAAGAGAATAAGATATGTTTTCCAAGAGATAACTGAGAACAACAATTATAAAATTTGTGACCATTGCTCATCTCTAGCTCACTCTGTAACTTGTACCATGTCGCCGCCATCTCCACGACTTCAACAAAACCCTTTTCTTCTTTTTTCTTTCGTGAGTTTTCTGTGAAAATCATTCTAAATACTATTATTGCAATTTCTTCCTGCATATCGTCTGCAATGCTTATTCTGAAGTCTCGAGAGATTTTGCGAGATTTCCTGTTTTAACAGTCAAGACTTTGGTTGAAAATCTGCGTGGTGTGCTGTCTTTGTCACATCATGGCACACCACACACCATAGGAGCAGAATGGTTAAATCTAGGACTTTTTATCCTCATGTTTGTGGTCTATCCCATTTTGAAAATCTTATAAAATGTAAAAAATATTTTGCATTCAACTATAAGACTCATATGTGACAAAAAATATTAAGCATTTTCATCTCAAGATAAAGACTAAGACTATATAAAAAATCCCTGTCCAAATTAACACTGGTTAAGGGTAATTACAGAACTATAGAAAATAACAATTCATATATATATTGAATTATATATATATATATATATATATATATATATATATATATATATATATATATATATATATATATATATATATATATATATATATATATATATATATATATATTTATATATTTAGCTGGAAGTTAATTTTGAGTTTAAGCATCACACTGGTCTTCAGTCAGGCTCAGTCCCAGGATGAGCCAGTGGGGCTCGATTTGCTTTTGCTGCTTGCGTCCAGTCTGGACAAATATTTGTCTTTAATCACAAACATTCATCTTTCAGGCTCATGGGATGTCTATTGAGGAATGCAGCTCTATCCCACTCAGTGATGGCTCTAGTATTTTAGAGGCCTTAAGCAGATTTTCTAAAATGTCTCCAACTACCTTCAATTTCACCTAACCACCTACCATCCTCCACTGTGCATACACTGACAAGTTTTAGTTTTATAATAGTTTTATAAAATTATCTTTTAAAATGTCCTTGTACTGTCTAAACAAAAATCTAAAATTGGAAAAGTTTAACCATTACTTTCAAATAAATATTTAAAAATGTGTGAGCAAAAACACCTGCCAATGGTTAAAAAAAAAAAAAAAAAAACGCAATAGAGAACAAATTAATTATCCTATGAATAGTAATAATAAATCTAAAAGACTGGCATGTTTTAGGGCAGATTCAAATGCAAAAATATACAGTACAGACCAAAAGTTTGGACACACCTTCTCATTCAAAGAGCTTTCTTTATTTTCATGACTATGAAAATTGTAGATTCACAATGAAGGCATCAAAACTATGAATTAACACATGTGGAATTATATATGGAATTATATACATAACAAAAAAAGTGTGAAACAACTGAAAATATGTCATATTCTAGGTTCTTCAAAGTAGCCACCTTTTGCTTTGATTACTGCTTTGCACACTCTTGGCATTCTCTTGATGAGCTTCAAGAGGGAGTCACCTGAAATGGTCTTCCAACAGTCTTGAAGGAGTTCCCACTGAGAAATACTTAGCACTTGTTGGCCCTTTTGCCTTCTGTCTGCGGTCCAGCTCACCCCTAAACCATCTCGATTGGGTTCAGGTCCGGTGACTGTGGAGGCCAGGTCATCTGGCGCAGCACCCCATCACTCTCCTTCTTGGTCAAATAGCCCTTGATGCCTTCATTGTGACTCTACAATTTTCATAGTCATGAAAATAAAGAAAACTCTTTGAATGAGAAGGTGTGTCCAAACTTTTGGTCTGTACTTTATATGTTCAAACAAACATGGGAATACTTTTGATTTGATTTTGAAACATGTAAAAAAATAATTTGATTTCCTTTCTTCTCTGTGACAAGTAAGTAGACAGAAAGTGCTGCTTTCTGTGGAGGGGTAACCATGGTAATGGCTGTATTTCCGCTGCTCCAAAAGTGCCACTTCATGTCAGAAAAGGAACATGAATTTTTGTTTAGCCTGTCTGCTGAGTTCGTTCTGATCAATGTGAAAATCAGACCAAATTTTCATGCAGCAAACATATAGTGTTGTCCAATTTAACTGGTTGCAAATTTGAATGTTTAAGTATATATAGAAAGGTGATATGTGTTCTAAAAATATAAACAATTCAGATAACAAGGTGTCTTAAATTATTCACTTATTTTGAAGTGCCCAGGATAACACTGTGCACAACACTGACACTGTTGTTACACTGCCACAAGTTCTTCAAAATGCTAATGAAATGCAACATTAAATTGAAAAAACATGATGCAGCAACTTTCGTTTGAACATAAGAATTATAAAATCCATCACTTAATCATGCTCACCTTTTTCCTACTTTTGAAACTGTGCTTTGACATGAGGGGGATGCAAGGTTAATCATTTATGGAATTTCCTTGTGGAATAGATTAATTAAACACATTCCATAATTAATGAACTGATGAGCAGCTCTGGAGAAAGTAAGGATGTCATCTTCAGCACTGTTCACTGTTCTTACAATGTGCAACTGTGCAGTTTATTTACTTAGTAACTTAACCTTTCTATGTGTA
Source organism: Carassius auratus (assembly GCF_003368295.1). Taxonomy (NCBI): domain Eukaryota; kingdom Metazoa; phylum Chordata; class Actinopteri; order Cypriniformes; family Cyprinidae; genus Carassius; species Carassius auratus. The sequence continues at coordinate 11,171,088 of NC_039285.1, forward strand.
CCTAAGCATACCCTTAAGTTTTAAGTAATAACCCTTACTTAGCTAAACCTAAATAAGCTCTTCCAACCAAAAGCTGGTCTTGTATACATGTAAATAGATTCATTATTTAAGTGACATTTAATTTCCAGTACTCGTAATGACATAAACAGAAATAATGTTGGTCAGTGTGAAGTCTATATCACTATGCAGGCACATTCGGTGGTCCTTCAATAACCAACTAGCATTTTAGTCATCCCTGGAGCATCTTTACAAAAATAGGAAGACAAAGAGAGTGTTTCATGAAATTGTTTTTCTGTTAATCTTGGTCCTTCTGACGCTAGTCTAATCTGGTCTAAAGGAAAATTCATCGCAGTTTGGTTTGTTTTCTACACATATTTATACAGTGTCACCAAAAAGGCAATAGGACATTTCTGAGAAGCTGTGGAAACATTCCACATGGTTTGTCTGGTGGTCACCATCTTCCTGATGTTAACCATATGTTTACCCTCACAATATAAATCATGATAATCAAACATAACTTCAGTGGGAATGTTCACATGCTTGTATCTCACCACATCCTCATAAAACATTTCCCAAAACTGCAATAACGTCAAACCCCCAAATTATGCTATTAATGTTAAGTGTATTATAGAAAATATTTAGACTACTAATAAAACTTTTGTCAGAAAGATTGTATCACCTTTGTTATTTGTGGAACAGCTTTATTTATTCAGACAGAGTTCAGACAGTATGAAGATGGACACCGTTTTTGTTTTATCCAACTGTATTTACTCAGTGCAACTTATAACATCAAAGATAAAACACCAACATGTCAGATCAAAAAAAAAAAAAAAAAAAAAAAAAGAATCCAGGTGGATTCTTCCTCTGTAGACTTTGCATATGCTTTCACTGTTTGTTCTCCATGTGTCCTCTGGCAGAAATTAGTAATCAAACCACCAGAAGTTCACTGAATCTTGATCAACTCAAGCATTAAGGTATAAGTGTACCATATTACTATACCATCAGGGTTTTGGCAGCTGAGTGACTGTGTGGGAGAAGGGTAGAACAATCACACTATTGAGACGGCAACTTTATTTCAGCACTGTGGTGTTAATCTTCCAGGTATGGAAAGTGGTAAATAAACAGAGGACATGTCCAAGCAACAGTACAGTAAACCACAAGTGACATATACAGCTTTTCTCTTCACTAATTGGCAGACATTTAAGGAATGATTTTACTTGGAAAACACCAGCGTTGTACAAACATCTGATAAACCACCTGATAAAAAAAAGTGAACGTCATATATATCCCATGTTATCCCAGGTGAAAAATAACTATATTGAAATTGTGCTTTTTCAGAGACACTTTCTAATTGTATAACACTATACTATTATTTTGAAACAACTTGTTTATTTGAAACAACTTTAAGTATACTTAATGCAATTTAAGTGTATTTCTTAAAATACATTTAAAATGTACTTTTGATACTTTATGAACTACAGTTAAAGGCCATCGAAGCATCATTGTAATGTGCTTCAAGTACCTTTCAATTGTATTTCAGCTCATTAGAAATGCATTAGCATTACACTACTAGTATATTATAAAGCTGATTTTTCCGTATATAAACACACATACAAACTTTGATATCGAGAAAACTTTAATGTATTATATAATGTACATTACAAATATTAATAAAGTACAACAGCATTACTGTACATACCTCGGTGAAAAACTAAAATAGCACTTAAAATACAAGTACGTTTATAGTATTTGTATTACTACAAACATACTGAAGAACATTGTAATACATTATACAAAAACTATAATAAATGATAAAAGACTGAAATGCTATGACAAATCAATCTTATACATTTGTATAACATTTCCATGAAACCTGTATTACAAAAAAGTACAGCGTTTTACATTAATGAATAAAACTTACAATGCAATTTTTTGAAGGAAAAACAAAATAAAAATTTACTGAAAACCAAAGTGCGGAAGTGAATAGCTGTGTGTGTGTGTGTGTGTGTGTGTGTGAGCTTGTCTATGTGGTTAATTAGGACACAGATTTGTATAATGACATGGTTACGACATAGGTATACAATGAGGAGGTGATTTATTTATTATAATTATTCTATAATAAATACATTTATTATAGTTTTTGTGAAAAGTGGGTACATCCCATAGGCGTAATGGTTTTTATACTGTATAAACTTTATATTCTATGGCACCATCCTTCCACCTTACCCTCACAGGAAAATTTGTGCATTTTTACTTGCTCAAAAAAATAAAATAAAAAAAATAAACTCATTCTGTATGGTTAATAAGCATTTTAAAAAATGGGGACGTGGGTTATGTCCTCATAAGACACCCTCTCCTTGTAATACCTGTGTCATACCCATGTCATTATACAAAGTTGTGTCCTGATATGTCACAAAAACAACAGGACACACACACACACACACACACACACACAGAGAGAGAGAGAGAGAGAGAGAGAGAGAGAGGTCAGAGATTTCTGATTGTGCTGCACAAACACACAAACTTGTTGTCAATGCTTTACTCTGATTTTCATTAATAAAATACCCTAGATACTAGACCGCTACATGATATTCACCAGCAACGAGATACATTTCAATTTTAAATCATTTTCAAATAAATAAAGTTATTGTCTATCAACACTATTTGATCTCTGTGTATGATCTGAAGTGGGCAGAATGCTAGCGCTAATGTGCTAGCATTGACAAAAATAACTGTAATTTTACACAATATATTTTGCTGCAAAGAACTATACTAGTTTTAACTTGTTTATAACTTGGCACATGACCATGGAATAAGCTGGATAGTCAATGGCTAACCATGCATTAAAGGATTGAAAATGTACTTCGCTGAGGCAACCACACTCACACATAAACACTGTTTTACTTTCAAGAATTTTGTAGTATTTTGAATAAAATATTAACATTTCTCAGTTTCATCAACATTTATAGGCCTATCAGGAAATTAGTTAAACCAACTTATCATATAAACCACAAATTTATAATGCTGACCTAAGTTAACCAAGTCAATTTTAATATGAAACATTGCTCTTACTACCAATCATGATAGTACAGTAAATGTCCTATAATAATATCCTGAGAGGTTTGTCAAAGTGCACAAAGTGACTTTACATGCAGTATGTCATGTAGCTGTGTGTGAACATAAACTATCTGCGAAGTTGTGAAGCCAGTGCACAATAAATAAAGTTATTGTCTATTAAAAGTTATTGTCTATTGCAATCACCTAAACAATCACGAAGTAACACATTTTTATAATGTATGCACACGTTCTACATCGCCAACTTTCCTGTCCACTAACAGTAAAATTTCTGTTTGGTTAACACAATGTAGAGGAGACGCTGTATCCTACGCTGTAAGGGTAAATTTGTTTTATCACATCTTATAATTACCACAATCTTTTTAACACTTGACACTTACCACTGAAACTGTCACGGTTTACGCTGCTGGAAGGAACATGGAGCCGAGGATAAACGAAATAAGGTTTTATTAGCCAACATAGGAGTTATCCAAACATGGATCACGGAGGAAGACACACGTAAGTAGCTCGTGAGTATCAAGTAGTGAGCAAGTAACAAGTGAGCAAGTAACAAGTGAGCAAGTAACAAGTAGACCCGACCCAACAGAACTGAAAGGAAAAGGTTTAAGTACAAAGGATAATAGGGAAACACAGGTGGATGGAGTCACTAAATTAACAGGGACATTAACACACATGAGGAAGAGAATAGACACACCTGGGAACTAATCAAACCAAACACGGAAGACAGAAACTGGGTCACAGGGGCAAAAACACTAAATGAGTCCAGGTGTGTGACAGTACTCCCCCCTCCCTGTAGGTGCGTCCTCGCACCGTAGAAACAACCAAGGAAGGCATGTGTGGGAACTTGGGAGGAGGTTCCGGTGGAGGACGGACTCCCAGGAGGGGGCCAGCAGACAGGGACCACGGAGGAAGGAGCCAGGGAGGAGACGACGGAGGGAGGAGCCAGGGAGGAGACAGGAGCAGGAGGAGCCAGATGGTCCACCAGAGACCAGCCAGGACGGAGATCCAAGGTGGAGTCGACGGCGGGAGGAGCCATGGTGAAGGAGGGGTCGACGACACCAGGGGGCCTACAGGCGGAGACTGCACCGGTGGGTGAGGAGCCCAAGATGGAGCAGCACAGCCGCAGAGCCAGAGGGACGTCGAGGATCCGGAGGGCCTAGGTGGAGCAGAAGGCTCAGGCGACCAAGGCGGAGGCAGGGTCCTGGCAGACCGCTGTGGAGCCGGAGCGACCGAGGATGGAGGTGGAACCAGAGGGAAGGAGGAGCCTGACAAAGCCGGATGGATGGAGTGACGACTGACCAAGGTGGAGCCGGAGGGACGAGGGAGCCCGGTGGAGCAGGTGGGATGACAGGCCATGGTGGAGACGAGGGAGCTAAGAGCCAAGGCGGAGCCGCTGGGTCGAAGGACCGAGGAGGAGTCCAGGGCTCGGAGGCTGGAGGCGGAGACAGGGCCTTAACGCGCCAAGGCAGAGCTGGAGACTGGCAGTCCAGTGGCGAACCATCGCGCCCCGATGGCGCGGACTGAGGGTGAGCTGCGGGACTGACTGGCACCAGCAGGGATGGCGAGGAACTGGCTGGTCTAGGAGGAAGACAGAGAGGAGGGATGGGAGGAAGGACAGGAGGATCAGGGCTGGACGGAACCAGCGAAAGTGGAGTAGAGGGACCAGCAGGTTTGGGAGGAGGTGGGAGAGGGAGGCTGGGAGGGAATACAGGAGACACAGAAGGTTCAGGGCTGGGCGGAACCAGCGGAGACACAGAAGGTTCAGGGCTGGGCGGAACCAGCGGAGACACAGAAGATTCAGGGCTGGGCGGAACCAGCGGAGACACAGAAGATTCAGGGCTGGGCGGAACCAGCGGAGACACAGAAGATTCAGGGCTGGGCGGAACCAGCGGAGACACAGAAGATTCAGGGCTGGGCGGAACCAGCGGAGACACAGAAGATTCAGGGCTGGGCGGAACCAGCGGAGACACAGAAGATTCAGGGCTGGGCGGAACCAGTGGAGACACAGAAAATTCAGGGCTGGGCGGAACCAGCGGAGAAACAGAAAATTCAGGGCTGGGCGGAACCAGCGGAGACACAGAAGATTCAGAACTGGGCGGAACCAGCGGAGAAACAGAAAATTCATAGCTGGATGGAACCAGCGGAGACACAGAAAATTCATAGCTGGATGGAACCAGTGGAAATGGAGCAGAGGAAATGACTGGAGGAGGTAGGAGTGGGAGACTGAGAGGGCAAACAGGGGAGTCAGGGCTGGACGGAACCAGCGGAGAAACCGAAAACTCAGGGCTGGGCGGAACCAGCGGAGAAACAGAAATATTAGGGATTACCTCCATAGACCAGTCCATCAGATCCAGAACTTGCTCCATATGATCTTCAGAGACTGCATACAGCTCACCCTCAGTCGCAGGAGTGTGGGCAGGGCTTTCCTCCACGCCCTCGATCTCCACTAGGACTCCCACGATGCACGGTGTTGCCGGCTCACACACCTGGTCAGTCGCGCTCTCGAGATCCTGTTCCCTGTCAGTGGATGGCTCGGGCTCTGCGGCTGCGGTGGGCTCTGGCTCCGTGCGGCGTGATGGTGGCTGGCTGGTCTCTGGGTCGGGAGTGGGGCTGGCGAGGTCCTCTATGGGGCAGACGGTGAGAGGTGAACCATTTCTCGCCAGAGTCCACTCCACGAATGCGGCGAAATCCTCCCGAGGACCATCTTCGGACGACAACGCTCTGCACTTGGAGTTCAGGCTGGCGTTGTAGAAGGCGCAGATCGCGTCGTCCGTGTAGCTGGTGGCATTAGCTAACAGAAGGAACCGTCTGGTGTGGTCCTCGAGAGAACGTCCTTCCTGCTCCAGCATGAGGAGGAGGAATCCGGGGCTAGAGAGGGGATCCATCAACACTACGAAACAAAAAGACTGTGAAAAGACAAAAACAAAACGGAGGGAAAAACACGCAGTTTTCTACTTTCTTTTTTCGGTCGGGTCTTCTGTCACGGTTTACGCTGCCGGAAGGAACACGGAGCCGAGGATAAACGAAATAAGGTTTTATTATCCAACATAGGAGTTATCCAAACATGGATCACGGAGGAAGACACACGTAAGTAGCTCGTGAGTATCAAGTAGTGAGCAAGTAACAAGTGAGCAAGTAACAAGTGAGCAAGTAACAAGTAGACCCGACCCAACAGAACTGAAAGGAAAAGGTTTAAGTACAAAGGATAATAGGGAAACACAGGTGGATGGAGTCACTAAATTAACAGGGACATTAACACACATGAGGAAGAGAATAGACACACCTGGGAACTAATCAAACCAAACACGGAAGACAGAAACTGGGTCACAGGGGCAAAAACACTAAATGAGTCCAGGTGTGTGACAGAAACGTTCTACTCCAGTTGTGCTTGCGAATCGGTCTCTTGTCGATCACCCAGTTCAACCGTTTCATCATCAGACTTCAGCTCGAGTTGGTGAGGTACAATCAATGCTATCTTTTCTATGTATTGACCAACAGGGCCGTAGCTGGGGTTAGTGGGGCCCCGGTTCAGGTTGTACCAGTAAGCCCTGTTTGAAACAGTTTAATCTGAATGTTCGTTTATTTGTGCTATTTACACAATGTTTAAGTTTTTTCAAGTTTGAAGGTGTCCAGGTACAGAACCCGAATAATTAAACGTAAAATAGCACTGCATAGTCTTCACTGTAAAATTAAATATACAGTCAACCCAAAATTGATTCAGACACCTTCAACATTTTTTACATTATCAGTTTATTTGCTATAGTTTAGAAATTGGTAATTCAATTTAACAAGAACACTCTGACAAGAGTTAAACTGTGTCAAAACAAATTCATCTTGATAAAGTCAGATAACTTTGTTGGAAAGATATGTAATGGATTACAATCAGCCAAAATGTTTCATGTTGTTTCCATTTAACATATATTCACTTATGTGCTGATTTCAAACAAAAGACAGAAATCTGATGGAATTGTACTTACATGAACGAGGTCTTTTATCACTGGGATCGCTCCATGTTTTAATAGCAAACGATGTGCAAATCCAGTGTCATCCTGGGCCTAGTTTATAAAACATTCGTCACTCAAATGACCAGAACACACTAACACACTTGCTACACTCTGTTGCTGCCCCGGAAAAACAAACTGCATCCACTGTTCATGTAACGCTGGGTTCTTTGGGAAGCTGAACACGGAAAACTTTCTCTCACATCCAAAAAACAGTTATTTGGAGACATTGTAAACTACAATGTAATTCAGTAAAGAGCAGAGATTGATTTTGCGGTTACTTTAAGAGATAATGCATCAATTATAATTCTTAACATCTGATTTATTTCTCCACTGTTTACTTCATTTAAGACATAACCAACGGTTTTATTTTAAATACTTTCCAAGAATTTTGACATATTTTCTATGAATTTGTCGGTACAAAAGCAAGAAGAGGCTGATTCGTTAAGCGCTTTGAGACACGTCCCTGCATGCACCCTGAACACAAGAACACCGCAGCAGCAGAATTGGGCTCTTTCACATCTTTTTCTGTTGGTTTAAACTGCGATTTGTATATGTTCGTTCAGGTGCAGGAGGACCCATACTTCCTGAAGGAGAGCTCGGTTCAGTGTCGCTGTCCAAGAGACACGGCTCTCTGCATGCGCACCGGACACAGCACGCGGGTAACCGGCTACTCAGTGGAGCTTTCCCACATCTTGTGTTTGAAGACTTTAAACTCTTTTGAATGTTGAATTGGCAAGATTTAAAAACACGCGAAAATTACAAGCTTTCGTGACAACGCGCAGCAGTGGCCCGTCAACTGTCCCGAGCATCTGCCAATTAGGGTCTTACCAGGCATACTGGAATAAGAGTGTGGAGAACACTGCACTAGTCTTAGGGTTGTATGGATGCTGGAGTGTCTTGTGACGCAGGCAGGGAAACGCCATGGAATGATCCTTTACCTTATGATTTATCAAAACTTCATAAATGTGAAGATGCACATTTCCACCTAGTAAAAATAAACCAGGAAATTGTGAGACAAAAATAAAACAGGAAAATAAGAAATAAAGTAAGACTGAGATAAAATGTTGCAATTGTGACATAAGTCATAATTATGAAACAGTCGTATTGAAGGATATAGTCACAATTATGCAATAAAAGTTGCAATTGTAAGAGTAAAGTCACAATAAAAAAAACAGTCATTATATATCTAGCCACAATTATGAAAATGTTACAATTGTAAGATATAAAGTTGCAATTATGAGATATGAAGAAAACAGTCACTATGTGAGATATAAAGTCACCATGAGTCAGTCTCATTATGATCTCAAAGTCACAATCAGTGTTGGGTGTAAATTACTGATCCATAGGGACACCTTCTCATTTTTAGGTAATTTAATTACAGTTAGCCTACTTATAAAGTACTAGTGTTACATACAGTCAATCATTTCAACAGTTCTAAAATCAATATTGAATTTGAAATCTAAATTTACCATCTAAAGATGAAATTGAATGCAGCGTCTTTAACCCTCTGCACGCCAGTACGTTCACTTTCAGTTTTTCCTGATTCACAGAGAAACCTTAAATAAAAGGACCTACTTTTAGTTGTTTACACTGACAATAACAACAAAATATTGTGCTTTTGCAAAATAAACAAAACAAACTTGTGCACTTTCTGCCATCTTGGTTTCTTTGAGCAGCCTCCTACACGTCACAATATTTGACAGACACATGAGAGATATGTCTATAGAAAGCTTGTGTCTACTTTAAATTTACGAAAACAAATATTATCTGATTATGTAATCTGTTTGAAACTAAAACGAGGTACAGTCTTTCCCGTATCTGAGCTCATTATATGCAGGTACCTGCACACAAACACCCGCATCTAGACACAAAAAAAAATAATAATAAATATATATATATATATATATATATATATATATATATTGAAAGAAGCCCTGCTATGAGGAATTTACTTAAGAACAGTGCGATCTGACATGACTTTATTCAGCAGAGAAGAACATTTATGTAATTTATTTTACCTATGTTAGTTTTTACATAAACCTGTACGGATTTTACTAGTTGGGCTTCTCCTGTACATTTTATTACTTGGAGTTTGTTAACGCAAAATAAATATGATCTGCATTCTTCTGACTACCATTTTTTCAGCTCTTAAACTTTTACCATGTTTTTTTTTTTTCGTCAAGAAAAGGTCAAAAGTACTGCAAGCCTGTGAACAGAGATTTGCAAGAGAAGACAACAGTTTAAAGAACTGCAAAATGGATTAACTGCGTCTCTATGCTTTCTTTTCTAATTATTGATTTGAATAATTAAGTTACTTATTAAGTTACTAAATTACTTATTAAGTAACTAAATTACTTATCAGCCAGAGTAATTAGTAAAGTAATTTAAGTACAATATTGATGGTGTAATAATAGTAATTAATTACTTTTTGAGAAACTTACTCAACACTGGTCACAGCTATGAAATAAGTTACAGTTGTGAGATATAAAAGTGCAAGTGTGAGATAGAAAATTCCATTGTGAAATGTTAAGTCATAATTACAAGAAATAAAGTAACCATTACCCTTTTTAATAAAACTGAATTGGCCATAAGAATCCTGTTTATTTTGATCATCAAAACACAACAGAGATCCACCCACAAGTGAAAGTGCATTTGTTTTTGCTCTCAAATATTATGCTGACTTCTTACATTTCCTGCTGCTTTAAGCCAGTAAATACTGTCAGAACATGCTATAAATCAATATGCACAGTGTACACAGTAAGTGACTGTCTACCTCCCACTCATGACAGAAGGGTTGTGGGAGGACCAGGCCAGACGGGGCCGCATTCTCAATGTACCGTAATGTCTCCACAGCTGCTTCTCCTCAGAGAAATTATGCTGGATACCATTCGCATTGTGATAGCGTCTATGGCCTTAAAATGCTGTCTAGACTGGTAGCTTATGTGTCTGTACTCTCTTATAAATGGAAACATCCATGTCCTAATGAAAGCCAGTTTCATTCTTTCACTCAGTTGAATTCATTTTTTCAACTCTGATCGGGCCAGAATGAATGTGTTAATGTATGTCCCAATAAAGACCAGAACCATACAAAAAATCTGTTTTCTCTTGGGGTTTTTGGCTCCTGTGTTGTTTTTGTGCCAATGTCTTCTGTCTGGTATGAGGCTGACGTTAACAGTGAACAAAAATGTACAAGATATAGGTGAAGGGTTACTTGGTTTGGCAGTTATTGAAAGATTTCCACCCACTTGGAGAAGAGGAAGCTGTAGAGATCAGGTTAGCAGGAAGGGTGGAGGAGGAGCACAGGGAGCTCAGCTCTGTCATGAAAAAAATAATCTCTTGAACTTTAACATATGATGGAAAGGTGGGAACAATCATGCTTGTCCAAATATTATTCATGGTTCAGTTTATCTAAATTGTTACCTCTTACAGTACATACAAGTATACTATCTAGTTAACAATCTAGGTATTTTTCTAGTGAGAATCAGAGTTTGCCCAGTCTGCTCCTCACCGCTATCTGGTGCTCTTTTTTTGTGATCAACATTTTTATTCAGATTTAATTTCACTTTCAGAAACAAATCACAGTTCACATTTCAAAAGAAGAAGTATTAGCAGCATTTTACTGTTATTCGTAAGTGTAATTCATGTACAGTATAGTGAAACTGCACCTTCATGCTAACGCAAAATAAATATGATCTGCATTCTTCTGCCGACCATTTTTTCCGCTGCATCTATTTTTTTTTTTTTGCCAAAAGAAGGTCAAAAGTACTGCAAACATGTGAAAAGTGATTTGCAAGTGAAAACAACAGTTTAAAGAACTGCTAAATGGATTAACTACGTAGAACCAATCTGTTTGTGTAAAAAAAAAAAAACAGTTGCATATGTCTAAATGACTCACTGTGTATGTAGGGCATAAAGTTCCCGAAATAACCCGAAATGTACACCTCTATCTTACTTTTCTCTACGCTTTCTTTTCTAATGATTGGTTTGAATAGTTACTTATTAAGTAACTAAGTTACTTTTCAGCCAGAGTAATTAGTAAAGTAATTTAAATACAATACTGATGGTGTAATAATAGTAATTAATTACTTTTTGAGAAACTTACTCAACACTGGTCACAGCTATGCAATAAGTTACAGTTGTGAGATATAAAAGTGCAACTGTGAGATAGAAAATTACATTGTGAAATGTTAAGTCATAATTACAAGAAATAAAGTAACCATTACCTTTTTATTAAAACTGAATTGGCCATAAGAATCCTATTTATTTTGATCATCAAAACACAACAGAGATCCACCCACAAGTGAAAGTGCATTTGTTTTTGCTCTCAAATATTATGCTGCCTTCTTACATTTCCTGCTGCTTAAGCCAGTAAATACTGTCAGAACATGCTATAAATCAATATGCACAGTGTACACAGTAAGTGACTGTCTACCTCCCACTCATGACAGAAGGGTTGTGGGAGGACCAGGCCAGACAGGGCCGCATTCTCAATGTACCGTAATGTCTCCACAGCTGCTTCTCCTCAGAGAAATTATGCTGGATACCATTCGCATTGTGATAGCGTCTATGGCCTTAAAATGCTGTCTAGTCAGCTTAAGTGTCTGTACTCTCTTACAAATGAAAGCCAGTTTCATTCTTTCATTCAGTTTAATTCATTTTTTCAACTCTGATCGAGCCAGAATGAATGTGTTAATGTATGTCCCAATAAAGACCAGAACCATAAAAAATATGTTTTCTCTTGTGGTTTTTGGCTTCTGTGTTGTTTTTGTCTTGTCTTCTGTCTGGTATGAGACTGACGGTTAATAGTGAACAAAAATATAGGTGAAGGGTTACTCGGTTTGGCAGTTATTGAAAGATTTCCACCCACTTGGAGAAGAGGAAGCTGTAGAGATCAGGTTAGCAGGAAGGGTGGAGGAGGAGCACAGGGAGCTCAGCTCTGTCATGAAAAAAATAATCTCTTGAACTTTAACATATGATGGAAAGGTGGGAACAATTCACTTTCACTTTCAGAAACAAATCACAGTTCATGTTTCAAAAGAAGAAGAAGATGCCATGAAGCCGTCCACTTGTACAGAGAAAGAGGAAAAAAGCTATCTGGTGCTCTTAATGGCCAAAGAGCTGTGGTTGCATGTTTGAAGATGGCTGGGATTGAGTCCGGGGAAGGGTAGGTTCGGGTGCATCACTGGCCCTGTCCCAAATGGCTCCCGAAACCTTCACAGTCTTCCTCTGAGTCCACAATTTCATGATGTAACGCCGCATGGACTGTCAGGTAGAAGTCTGCTGCGAAGCTGCCCCAGTGCAGGATCGAGGGCACATAACGTCCGCAAAGGGAGTGCTCGCAAGCACCCTTTTGAATGCTAAAATGATAAATGGGACACCCTATGGCAGGGATCCTCAAATTTGGTCCGTAAGATCCACTTTCCTTCAGAGTTTAGCTCTTACACTAATCACACTAGGGTTGTGCGGATAGACGATAGAATCGTGTATCGATGTTAGTCAGAGATATCAACGAAAGCAGATGTCTCTGTCGATAGTCAAGACGCTATTAGGTTCATACTCCTATTACTGTATTAAATTATAATAATAATAATAACTAGTATTATTTTTATTAGGTGGCCTATTATAATTCATCAAACTGCTCAGCTTTTTCACTTCAGCACCACATTTCATACACCTATGCATGTGCACAAAAGAGGATTAACGTTAGAGCCTGTAGTCGGTAAAGAAGTTGTAATGCTTTGACTCAGATAACTCATTAAATCCATGAAATGAAAGAGATGGAAAACGACGAGTTGATGTTCCACACATTTAATGGCTGGTGCACAGCAATGCGCTCTTTTCATACATGAGAAATTAACGCTTTCTTGGTGTTACAATAAAGACAAAATAATAACAAGGAGGCAGAGCGAACTTATCATCCATAGTGGTTCTCACATAGTCCTTCTACATCATCATCACATAGTGTGCATTATAAGTTAAGTGATCAGTCTCTTACAGGGCACAGCACTATAATGTGATGCACGCAAAATACATAGTCATGGCCATTACAAAGTCTCCATCCACAAACAGACGTACATCATCTGCAGATATAAGGTATCTCATTGCACTTTAACAAGTAATCTGAACGGCATATATACAGTACGTGCAATAATAAACAAGCCCTCACTAACTAAGTTTAATTGCACTGTTATGTTAGAATGCGTCTCATTCTTGTTTCTATGGCGGTACGTCGGGCTTATAATGTGGCGCATAGTCCGGAGCACTGTATGACTGATGCATCAGTTCAACTGAACTTTACTCCAAATATATAAACTTACCTGTTTTGAATACTTTATATTTAACGTGTTCATTTATGTCCAATATTAGTGTAAATCTGTGGGATTTTAAATGAAATCTTCTACTGATTTTTACAGTTGACTGATTTAGCAAAACATTTAGACTAACTTCCATGCGCAGATGCTGCAAATTTGTCACAGGTCACAAAATTATCACAAAATTGCACAACTATATATGAACTTGTTGTTGTAAATACAGTATTTTTATATTTAATGTTAGTTTATCAGTATGTTTAAAAGTATATCTTTTTGATTATTGGTGATTCCATAGGCTCTCCCTCATGCACTTGCACGTATTGAAACACCAAATAGTTATGCTATGACAAGAACAAAGAGTCGCGCTCTTGCTCCACCCATGCATGATAATATCGTGTATGGTTGATCTCACGGACTGACGATAGGACGATTTGAAAAATTACCATATCACCCAACACTAAATCACAAACACCTGAGCACGCTAATTAATGTCTTCAAGATCACTAGAAAATCACAGGTAGGTGAGTTTGATCAAGGTTGGAGCTAAACTCTGTAGCGCATTGGCCCTCCTGGACAAGATTTGAGGAACCCTGCTCTAAATGGACTTAAAGGCCATGTTGCAGTTTAACCACCACTTTCGATCAATGGGTACATAAATCACTCAAGATATGTATATCATTTTTAAAAGGTCTAAAAAATGGTCTTAAAGACCGATTTTTTTTTGTTTTTTTATGTATTCATTTTTTTTTTACGCAACTCTGTGATGACGTCATGTTGGGAAGAAGTCGAGGAAAGGTAGCCTCAGCCTAGTATATGATGCCGCGTTCCAGGCAACCCGTAACCATGTTTTTCCAACCTTAAATCCGTGAAAGTGCACTGGAACGGTAATCAAACCCGTGACTTCCCACCCGTGAACTCGTGTCTCGTACTTGCTTGGAACGGTACAAAGTCGTTAGTAGTGGTATGAAATAGTAGTTACTTAGACACACACACACACACACACACACACATATATATATATATATATATATAAAATTTATTATTATTCTTCTTATTTTTTATCACATTGACTTTCAATGTTAAATTCATATTTAATATAAAGTCGTATTAAAAATATGTTATGGCATGACACCTATATTACTGAAGTAAACAGACAGGTTTTTATAATAAATTACATAATTAGGCTACTTTGACCATCGCATATTATAATTATTAACAATTTATGAAAAGTGAGAATCCAGATATTTCATTCTATAGTTCATGCTTCTGGGAATGTTTCTATTAAAAATAAAAAAAATAAAAAAATAAATAAAAAAATAAAAATAAAAATAATAATAATAATAATGCTTAATAATAATTTGCCAATATGCTGTGGCTGCTGTGTGTCACATGACGACCCCCCTATGCCTAGACACAATTGATAATGATATTTCAACAATATTTATGCTTGCAGAAATATACATTTGTTTACATTTTACAAGAAGATCCGTCAATGTGCATTTGGTTCGTTATGTTCTGATGTTCAGTAACTTAGCGGTTATGTTAGGAGTTTTCACTCTTCTTTGTGTCAGAGGTTATTTATACATATATAATACACACTTATATAATTTATTTCGTGATGCAAATCAGAATTTTCATCAGCTGTTACTCCAGTTTTCAGAGTTATTATCCTTCAAAATATAAATCTAATCAGATACTTTTTTCACTCTTACTCAAGTTAACTATTCAGACTAGTACTTTTACTTTTACTTGAGTAAATATTTCTGTAAGTACTTTTACTTTTACTTGAGTACAGTTTTTGGGTACTCTGCCCACCTCTGGAAAGAGCATATTGTTTTGGGATACTTTATATAATTTAATATAAAAGAAAGTTTGTTCCATCTGAAAAAGGGATGGTCGGAAACTCCATTTGGAAAGATTCACATGCTCAAAGAATAGCAAGCATCTTTAATTCAAGTTATGGGAACTCCCGAAATTATCTCACAGATGTCGATCTGATTAAGATTAAGGGCATGTCCTTCATCTGTCTCCGTGATTTCGACAGGTACAATCTTTATGTAAAACAGTGTCATCTAGTGGTTATAATAACATACTGCACACAGATGAATTCAACGCCTCTCAAACTCCAACCTCACCTCATGTTCAAAATTCTGAAACTGTATAAGGCACTCATGAATGCTTGATTATAATTGGCTGTATAAAACTACTATAGTTAAAATAAATTCTAATGTGTAGATTGCATTATATTTGTCCATAAAGTCTAAATCACACACATCCCTTTGATTCCATGCAAATAAAATGGATCGGAAAAACAAATAATAATAATATTTTTCTGAAAAAAGTTTTCCTGATTAACATTAGGCTACTTTTAGCCTTACCCTGGAGTTGGTTTACCCTCCGCCCATGCATACATGCACACAAAAACTTTATCATTAAAATAGTTTCACAACTGATATGCTACATTTATTTCCTTTCAACCCACAGAAACAGTATAAAAGTAGGCCAATTCTGCAGGAAAACACCAGACTTGACAACACTGTTTGGACCAATGTCTACTTGCAAGGGTTATTTCCTGGGTTTGGCCCAGTGTACAAGTGGGCATGAAGACCACAAGTGTGTGTAGAACTTACAGACTTGATATGGTGCATGACTAGCCGTTCAAAGCACTTAATGAACAATAGGAGTAAGTGCACCTGCATGGTAGTCATTGAAGCAGGATGGAGACGGCTTCTTCAGGGCTAGAATGATGGTGGTAGCTTTGAAGCTTTGAAGCATGTGGGGACAACAGCCTGACTAAGTGAGATGTTGAAAATGTCTGTGAAGACATCAGTGAGTTCCAGTGCACAGACTATCAGTACACGCCCAGGCATGTTGTCAGGACTAGGAACTGAGTGTGAGTTTGCTGTTGCTGTGCAACAGGTTGTACAGGGTATTTACATAGCATCAATAGAGATAAAAAAGTAAATAAATAAATAATGTATAGAAATTGTTGTGCAAGTGTCAATGTCAGTTTTACTGATAATTAAGTGAAGTCACGTAGAGGTTAAGAGACTGAGTTTAAGTTTACGAGCCTGATTGCCTGGGGGAAGAAGCTCCTCCTAAGTCTCTCATGCTGAGTCCCAATTCGCATACTATCCGTCCTAAATAGTATGCCAAACTAGAATTAGTACGTCCCAAATCGTAGTATGTTGAAAAGAGTATTCCAAAGATACCCGGATGGTCTACTATTTCCGGTTAGAATTCGAAGTGCAGATCAATGCACACTCTAAGTGCTAATATTGCCCACCACCCATTGCGTGCGGGAGGGAGGAGCTTTGCGATCGATGGCTTTGCGGTGATGTAAACATGGCAGCCGGATGCAGCAATGGAGATGAGCCCTCAGCTTTTAAGAGTAAGAATTCAAATGTTATTAAAGTTTTAATAACTAATTAAAGTTGTTCATGCACATGAACGTCAGAACCAGCCGCCTCACAAACGACCTGCGTTAGGTTCTACGACGACGCAGCCCTGCTTCTTCACACCTCAACTTGGTAGAAGAACACATTGTAAAATGTATTGTGAAAAACAACGATGAGAAAAAAAGATGGGAATAGTAAATACAATTTTATTGGACATAAAGAATGAATGAAACGTTTACAGTTGTGGTGGGCGTAACTAGGCAACCAGGTTGTTGTTCACGTTGCTAGACGTCATCGAAGTATGTCCCAGAACGTGCATTCTCTTTTGCCACACACTCAAAAGTATGTACTTTTTCCTCACAACAAAAAGTACATACTTTTAGGTCGTAGTATAATTAGGCGAATTGGGACTCGTTTCTTCCTATCAGGCTACGGAAGCACTTACCAGATGGCAGCAAAATGAATAGAGAGTTACCAGGGTGATTTGTGTCCTTAATGAACAGCTCTGCTTTTGTAGCGTTTGAGATGGATGTCCTGTTCGGAACAGGACATCCATCTCAAACGCTGCAAAAGCAGACTGTTCCCATAACACACTGAGATACAGGTGCTGGTCATATAATTAGAATATCATCAAAAAGTTGATTTATTTCACTAATTCCATTCAAAAAGTGAAACTTTTATATTATATTCATTCATTAGACACAGACTGATATATTTAAAATGTTTATTACTTTTTATTTTGATGTTTATAACTGACAACTAAGGAAAATCCCAAATTCAGTATCTTAGAATCTTATTAGAATATAACTTAAGACCAATACAAAGAAAGGATTTTTTAGAAATCTTGGCCAACTAAAAAGTCTAAAAATGAAAAGTATGAACATGTACAGCACTCAATACTTAGTTGGGGCTCCTTTTGCCTGTATCACTGCAGCAATACGGCGTGGCATGGAGTTGATCAGTCTGTGGCACTGCTCAGGTGTTATGAGAGCCCAGGTTGCTCTGATAGTGGCCTTCAGCTCTTCTGCATTTTTGGGCTTGGCATATCGCATCTTCCTCTTCC
This sequence comes from Carassius auratus, assembly GCF_003368295.1. Classification (NCBI taxonomy): domain Eukaryota; kingdom Metazoa; phylum Chordata; class Actinopteri; order Cypriniformes; family Cyprinidae; genus Carassius; species Carassius auratus. The sequence goes on from NC_039285.1 coordinate 11,188,939, forward strand.
CAATAAAGTCAGGCGAGTTTTCTGGCCAATTAACAACAGGGATACCATGGTCATTAAACCAGGTACTGCAAGAGTTGGCACTGTGTGCAGGGGCCAAGTCCTGTTGGAAAAATGAAATCTGCATCTCCATAAAGTTGGTCAGCAGCAGGAAGCATGAAGTGCTCTAAAACTTCCTGGTATACGGCTGTGTTGACCTTGGACCTCAGAAAACACAGTGGACCAACACCAGCAGATGACATGGCACCGCAAACCATCACTGACTGTGGAAACTTTACACTGGACCTCAAACAACATGGATTGTGTGCCTCTCCTCTCTTCCTCCAGACTCTGGGACCCTGATTTCCAAAGGATTTACTTTCATCAGAGAACATAACTGTGGACCACTCAACAGCAGTCCAGTCCTTTTTGAAGCGAGACACTTCTGATGCTGTCTGTTGTTCAAGAGGGGCTTGACACAAAGAATGCGACAGCTGAAACCCATGTCTTGCATACGTCTGTGTGTAGTGGTTCTTGAAGCACTGACTCTAGCTTGAGTCTACTCTTTGTCAATCTCACTTTTCCATTGATAATAACAAGAAAATGTATATTAAGCAGCAAATTAGAATATTGGAACAATTTCTGAAGGTGACACTGAAGTAATGACCACTGAAAAATCAGCTTTGTCATCACAGAAATAAATTAAACAGAAAACATTAACATTATATATATATGTGTGTGTGTGTGTGTGTGTGTGTGTTATAATGTAATTTTAGAGTTCATTCAAAAACATTCAAATAATTTAAAACAGCATGTATGACTAAAAAAAAAGTGTTTTTATTAAAGATACATTATCTAAACAATTAATAATTTAAGGACTTTTAACTATTTTTAACTGCAAATTAAGACCAATTTTTATAGTAATGTATAGGCAGTAGATATCGCTAACAGCCAAACCTTCCAAGATTGTTCTCTCTTCTTGTTTGTCATCGGTTACAAACTGTGATTATGGTTTGACTTATCAAAGCCTATTTCTTCTTGTCAAGATCCTCAACACATTGTGGCTCAAACATTCCTCCCATGAGACATAAACTATGACTTCGTAAACAGGCTACTTCCATCATGGATAGGTGAAGACTGAGACGCGCACAGATACAAACATACAGCTCAAGGGAAAACATCAAAGTGTAAACAGACTGATTGAATCAGTCCGCTACATACCAGCATTTTTACGTCCACTTATCCTTACCTAACATCTCTTGTTTAAACAGTGTCTTGAATACAATTGTCAGGGATTGGTAGGGAGGAACTCAAGTGCAGACAGGATTCTCAACACAAAAGGGTTTATTTACAAAAAGGGAAAACAAAAACCCACGAGGGGGAAAACAGGACTAGGGCAGATACACCAAATACTAAATAGGACTGATTAAACAAGATAAACAAAGACTCAAAACAGGAGAACACTAACTACAAATAACACTCACGGTTATACAGGATACAATATCTCAAAGGGGAATACTCTTTCACAAGGCTGACAGGTAGGAACACATATGAGGAACACAATGAACCGACGCAAGACAGAGCACACTAGGAAAGCTAAATAGGGGAACAATTAAGACACGACAGGTGGCACAGATAGCAATCACGACACGACTAGGTTAACAAGGGGGGCGGGGCAAGGGAACGAGACAACACAAGCACATGGCCCAAAGGCAAGGCCATGTGCTTGTACACAAAACACGGGTCTGTCATGATCCTGCCTCAAGACTAGGAAAAATCAAGGACACGAGGGCAGAATCATGACAGAACCCCTCTGTCTTAGGAGGACAGGACGAAGGCTGACGACGGGGGGTACGGGCAGGTCTGGGTGGTGAGGGGCGGGGAGGGGTCTCGGGACAACTGACAGGGGACATGACAGGAGCAGACAAGGGGCGCGGGGCAACACTTACGGGACGCGGGGCAAGACTTACGGGACGCGGGGAGACGACAGCTGGACACGGGGGGACAACATCTACTGGACACGGGGCAACATCTACTGGACACGGGGGGACAACATCTACTGGACACAGGACACCTACGGGACACAGGGCAACATTAACGGGACACGGGGCCACATCAACGGGACACATGACAACATCAGCTGGGCACGGGGAGACAACATCTACTGGGCTCGGGGGGACAACAGGACACAGGGAGACAACGGCTGGACACTCGGGACTTCTGGGGACAGGGTCTGGGGACAAGACAGGACTGACGGGGACTTCTAGGATCCGGACAAGACTAGACAAATAATCTGAAAAGGCTTTAGCAGCTAGGATAATTGGCATCTCCTTACGAGATGAGACAGACTGTACTAGAGTCTTTGCTGCAGAGTCGGCCGCGGCACTCTCCTCCGCTCTCACGACTGCAGACTTGCATACAGCTCTCTTCTTTGCCGGCTCGGGCACGCCAGCGCTCACCGCAGCTGGCTCGGGCACGCTCACCGCTGCTGGCTCAGGCACGCCAGCGCTCACCGCTGCTGGCTCGGGCACGCTCACCGCTGCTGGCTCGGGCACGCTCACCGCTGCTGGCTCGGGCACGCTCACCGCTGCTGGCCCGGGCACGCCAGCGCTCACCGCTGCTGGCACGGGCACGCCAGCTCTCACCGCTGCTGGCTCGGGCACGCTCACCGCTGCTGGCTCGGGCACGCTCACCGCTGCTGGCTCGGGCACGCTCACCGCTGCTGGCTCGGGCACGCTCACCGCTGCTGGCTCGGGCACGCTCACCGCTGCAGGAGGCGACAGAGTCGCAGGACCGGGAGACCCCTTCTTCCTCCTCTTCCTTCTAGGCCGTGGTGCAGAGGTCACCGCTGGGACAGAGACGGGTTGGGGAAGTTCGGTCTCGGGCTGGGCAGACTCTGACGCCGAAGGCTCTGAGGCTGACTCCCACGACAATCGTCTCCCTCGCTTCATGGGGAGACTGCTGGCTATGGAAGGCGCCTCAGGACTCTGGGAGGGATCTGCCTGTTCCCCCAGTGTTGTGACGGCCAGGGGACGACCCTCTGGGATCGTTGGCAGCTGGGTAGGTGGGGGGGACCTCTGTGGCTCCTCCTGGGAGAGACTCTCCCACAGCCGGGCATAATTGCGGAGGATCCACTCCCCCTCGGGCGAGTAGGGGAGGGTGACCCCCTTCCTGTCGGTGGGGGATGACGTCCAGCACAGCCTCCGGAACTCCGCCTGACACTGAAGCTCAGAGGCCCTCCTGCCTGCTGAGTTCCTTGGTGGTCGGTTCATTCTGTCAGGGATTGGTAGGGAGGAACTCAAGTGCAGACAGGATTCTCAACACAAAAGGGTTTATTTACAAAAAGGGAAAACAAAAACCCACGAGGGGGAAAACAGGACTAGGGCAGATACAACAAATACTAAATAGGACTGATTAAACAAGATAAACAAAGACTCAAAACAGGAGAACACTAACTACAAATAACACTCACGGTTATACAGGATACATCTCAAAGGGGAATACTCTTTCACAAGGCTGACAGGTAGGAACACATATGAGGAACACAATGAACCGACGCACGACAGAGCACACTAGGAAAGCTAAATAGGGGAACAATTAAGACACGACAGGTGGCACAGATAGCAATCACGACACGACTAGGTTAACAAGGGGGGCGGGGCAAGGGAACGAGACAACACAAGCACATGGCCCAAAGGCAAGGCCATGTGCTTGTACACAAAACACGGGTCTGTCATGATCCTGCCTCAAGACTAGGAAAAATCAAGGACACGAGGGCAGAATCACGACAACAATATTTAGAATATTTCGGACTTTAATCTTTTGAGTTGTGAGTGTAAAATATTCTAGCAGTCCCCCCAGAGTGAGTTTTATTTTAAGACAACCATTATTTTAGAACGTTCCCTTTACTGTTTCCATGGAGACGCATCAGGCTTGTCACATGACACACCACGTCTACAATAACACTGTATAATTGATCGATCGCTTTTTAGTTTTTCCTTTTTTATTATTTAAAATATTCACAAAATTGCATACCAGGTCATGAACAATCTGATATTCCGATTCACAAATATGTGTAAATGAGTGTGTTTGTTAATTAAAAATTATTTCTAAATGATCTTCATCATGATCTGTACGGGCAGCGCCTTGTTTGTTGAAACTGAGTCCTGTCAGCCGGATTTACAGCATGTGAATTCATCAATCTCTTCCGAAATACAAGTAATAAGTGGCCGGTGAACTGGGTGAAGAATAGAGTGAACTTTATGGTTACTTTATGGCCATACTCCCAGGGGCATGGAAATAAGAATCCCATATGAGGGATATACCGCTCAAAAGGTTAAATCATAATACAGAGACTTTAATTGCATACATAGCCTAATAAGCACTAAAGTGTATGCATAAAGTTTGTCACAGAGTACCAGCAGAAGATGATTATGATTATGATTAATGATTATGAATGTCAGGGAAAACAGTAAGAAAGCTGTATTATCATTTTAATAATTCATTGATAAACTACTGCTTTCTTACAATACCAGAGGGTCATACCTCATAACTTGGGTCTTTAGCGATGTCATCCACTACCCTCCCCTTTATTCATTTTCTAAGTTAAGACATCAACTTTCTTTGTATTCCTCAGTTTCACACTCTGTGTAGAGAGGAACAAGGAGACACTAAATACACAATTTCTTTAAAGGAGTCCATGAACAGAGGAGCGGGCACTGGAGGATGCCCAGAATTGGATTCGAGGGCTTGGAGCCCTGCCCTCTTAATTTTGGCCCCAACGCCATGCCATACTCATCTCACCCTCCTCTCCGCACTCATACCATCTGCGGCTTTCTCCCTCATGGTGGGCTCTGTAGCTGGCTCTCACACCTAACTGCTTTCACTGTTTTCTATTTGAATATATTTTACAATTCAATTTATTTCTGTGATCAAAGATAAATTTCCTGCATCCAGTCTTACTCCAAGTTTAACAATATGCTCTATACCATTCAAAAGCAGAAGTACAAAATCAGAATATTAGAAAGATTTCTGAAGGATCATGTGACTGGAGTAATGATGCTTAAAATTCAGCTTTGAAAGTCAGCTTTGATTGTTCCTAATATACTGTTTATCTGCACTTGCAAGTGAATCTCAAATTATTTAGTGGGATAATTAAACATATTCAAAGTAAATTACAAACATAAAAATATATAAATTTATTTTGTCCTCACATTCTTTCTTGTAACTCTTCCCTCCCAGTCACACACCTGAATGAAAGGCTCATTATGTAACTCATTATGCGGGCCTTTGTCTTCACAGTTGTAAATCACAATAATATTCTTGATAGTTGACGCCTACTCGCATATGCAATTAAAAATTTTATTCAATCTATTGTTTTCTGTGAGTGAGTAAACAAGATGATTTTCACATAATTTTGAAGCAAAAATTCTAGGCTACAAGCTTCAGGTTTGACAGTCTTGGGAACAAATATTCTGTACCGTATTTTCCGGACTATAAGTCGCACTTTTTTTCATAGTTTGGCTGGTCCTGCGACTTATAGTCAGGTGCGACTTATTTATAAAAATTAATTTGACATGAACCGAAAGAAATGAACTAAGTGACATGAACCAAGAGAAAACATTACTGTCTACAGCCGCGAGAGGGTAGTAGTCTCCTGTAGTCTACACTGAAGGCATAGAGCGCCCTCTCGTGGCTGTAAACGGTAATGTTTTCTCTTGGTTCTTGGTTCTAAATGAATGCGACTTATAGTCCAGTGCGACTTAAATATGTTTTTTTCCTCATCATGATGTATTTTTGGACTGATGCGACTTATACTCAGGTGCGAATTATAGTCCGAAAAATACAGTACGTGTTTTATGACCTTATTTTAGTGACTTCAAATTTTTTGTTTTTCACTAACCACGCATATTTTTTTTTTTCCTCAAAAACAAACCATGTACATACATGCTATTTACATATTATTTTTAGCCCAGTTTGTACTGAATACACTGTTTTCAGACTTTAGCCATGTATATGTTCAGAAGCAACTGAAAAAAAGCACAAAAGTCAGGGCATGTCAAAACTCCTCCAGGCCCCCCAAAACCCCTAGACCTCAGAGGATTAACACAATCAATGGGAGACCAAAACTGGGTCACAGAGAGCAAAAACACACAGACAGGTCCATAATCCTAACACTCAGTCTATTCATCATAAACAATATAACAAAAAGAAAAAAACGAAGAAAATAAATCGGTACTTCAGCTCTGGTTTCTAATTATTATTATAATATAACAATAATTAAATATCTGATGACTAAATAATTGCAATTCACCCTTTCTTCAGGGTGGCACTGTTTGATGCACAATGATGATGTGATGTTTCACTCATAATTTCAGCAGGCATAAAACTAAAACAGAGAATCATCAGCAATGAAATGGCTTTACAACTGAGCAATTACAGTACACAAACAAATATAAGTGGTACTTACTGGCTAAGTATCTTCGGCCAAGCCCAAGACTTTAGCAGTGAAGGCACTATGAAACATAGTACCTCTTACCAGGGTGACTGGCTGGTGATATAGTAAAGGTGACAGCAGCCCTCTGAATGGACTGTGTGTGTCCTCTGATGTTCCCTCCAGTCTAAGTCTCTGCACTGCTTCCTGAAAGATGATGGTTTGGCTCTGACCCATCATCTAGGACAGAGTAGGCCTCAATTGATCTCTATTGTGGAGCAGGACTTTGCTCACCACCAAAAATGCATTGCTTTTATAGATTGGGTGATCAACATACAGAACTGCATTGGTTGGTGGCGATTTTTTGATGGCTTTACCCTGGTCATTCACATCATGCAGAATGAGGATGCGCTTCCTGTTACATGTCTACAGAGAGTCTTCAATGTACATTGTACACCTTTGTCAGCATGACAGACAACTTAATTAAGTGAAAGTGACATGACATACAGCCAAGTATGGTGACCTACAGGGAATTTGTGCTCTGCAGAGCGCATACATGTGTAATCAATGCTATGGGAATGAGTATGCCCACGCGACACAAATGCAAATCCCTGTCTAGAGTGGAAAAGCACTGCATGATTTCGCAAAGCAATGCACAGAGAGACAAGACAGACAGTGTAGTGATTTTTTTTTTGATAATTGTGAGGGAAATGCTTTATCCCCACAAACTGTGTAAGCCGTTCTCCCTCCCATCTGCACCTTTTGAATTATGAACGCAGGTAGAGGACTGCATAGGGTTTGGGGACCCCCGGGACCCAACGCAAATCTCGCGGGAGCGAGCAGTTTTACCTTTGCTGCGGTGGGGAGTGGGTGGTCAGAAAATTTCGGTGGAGACCCGCGGGGAACAGTAGTGTGTAGTCGAAATGGAGTCAACACAAGAAGTTGAGAAGAATATTAAAGCTGGTGTTTTCTTGACAAAATCAAAGTAAGGCAAGTCAAACATCTGGAAACAAACAAAATGTGTTTTATTTTGAGCATTGCCAGAGCATGTGAGAGGATCGGAGTGCTAACATTTCCTGAAGAGCGCTGAACGCTTTCTGGAGATTCCGCTCTGCTCGCTCAACCCAGTCAATAATCTGTGCGTTTTTAAGTGCATTTTATCATGTGTGGTGTGCTTTTCACAGGCTTTATAGTCTAGGTGTATTTTGTAAAGATCTACGCACATTTAATCTTGTGTGTGTGTTTGTGTTTTAATGAGCCTGTTTTGAATGTTCTATTGCACAACAACAGCTGCTATTTTCACTGAAATAAACTTAAAGTGAACGAAAATCAACGAATGAACGAACGAACTTCTTCAGTGTTTGCATTTCAGGTAGGCGGTTTGCTAAGGTTTGATTATTATATTAAATACATTTTAATTAGCCTAATACAATTAATAAAATTAGGAAGAATGTAATTTCGTTTTGAAATATTGCTATTTATCAGCATGCATTATTTTAGACAATTAACCAAGAATTTCTACATACATTTTATCTAGTAGACCTAATTGTTTATATATATATATATATATATATATATATATATATATATATATATATATATATATATATATATATATATATTAGTATTATGTTTTTTATTTTGTATTTATTTTGTTAAAATTATATCTAGCTTATTTTCAAAGTTATTTAAAAGTAAAAAAAAGTGTTTATTTAATATTAATGTTATTTATGTTTGGTGCATGTAAAAAATGAGGTGCCGCTTTTGGTTTTAACGATTTTTAATCGTTTTATTTTTTTTTTAAAACGCTAATAAAAATACCCAATGTTTTTGCCATGTGTGGTGCTTTGGTTTAGCATCGGTTACTTCATATGATTTAAATGCAATCATGTTTAAAATCGGTTATTCTGGATGTTAACTTGAACGAATATTTAGTCTGAGTAGCCTACTTTATTTGTGTACATTTAAAATCCGCGTGAGCGAGCGGGAGTGGACCCAAACATTGCGGGAGCGGGCGGGCCTGGTCATACATTGAGCAGGAGGGTGCGGGTTTAAGGAAACAGTGCCGCGCAGGGCTCTAAATGCAGGCAGGTCAGTGAGTTACAGGGTGCTTCGTGTCTCCATCCAGTTTAGGCTAGTAACTAATAGGCATATGCTGTTATATAGTTTGTATATGATTAAGTTAGCATTAGCAAAGTTGTTTGTTTTGCAGCACTGAGCAGTTATTTTACATAACTTCATTATAACAAAACAGTACAAAAGCATTTTCAGATGACAAATATCTGGACATGCCTAGTAGTTAATGTTAATTATTTTTTTCTAAAAACATAATGTCAAGTCAACGACATCCCATATTAAAAATTTTTTATTTATATCAATCACAACTCATCAATCATGTCCAGATATTTGACTGGTGGTGGTGTCAGTATGGATGTTAATCCTATTTCTGTAAAATGTTTGTGAAAATTAAATGTAAATCTCCCAAGAAATTCTGTACATATACCAAATACTTTGACAATCAATATATATTTAATACACTTCTGCTAATGCAAGGATTTGGTGTTTGTATTTTTTTCCACACAAAACCACGCCCCTCCATAAGCCCCTCCCCCATAACACAGCCCCGCCCCCAAAATCTCACTCTAAGATTAACTCAAAAATTGGCAGCCCTGTGATTAGCAAATTACGAACATGTTACTAGCATGTTTTCTAGCATGATTAACATGTTACTAACATGGTGTTAACATGATTCTAGCATTATCAGGATGTCAACAGCATCCTGCTAGCATGATTTAGTATGATTACCAAGTTAAACATGTTAACATGTTTCTAGCATGATTAACAAACTACTTAACATGATAAGTAAATTACTAGAATGTTGTTTGCATAATAAGCAGGTTACTTGCATGCTTGCTAGGTTGTTTCTAGCATGATTAGAAAAATACTAGCATGTTGCTAGCATTTTCTAGCATGATTACCAAGTTATTAGCATGTTTGCTAGCTTGTTTCTAGCACGATTAACATGTTGTTAGCTTGTTTAACATGAATAGCAAATTACTAGTATCTTTTAGTATGTTTAACATTTTACTAGCATGTTTTCTAGTTTGTTTCTATCATGATTAGCATGTTAATAACATGTTTCTAGCATGATTAGCCTGTTTCTAGCATGATTACAAGCTACTAGCATGTTGTTAACATGATTAGCATGTTACTAGCATGTTAGCTAGCTTGTTTCTAGCATGATTAGCATGTTTCTAGTATGTATAATGTTAATAGCATGTTTGATGGCTTGTTTCTGTCATGCTTAGAATGTTACTATCATGTAGTTAACATGATCCTAGCATGATAAGTATTTTAATAGCATGTGGCTCGCATAACTTTAGCATGATTATAGCAAGTTACTAACATGATTAGCATGTTACTAGCATTTTTCTAGCATGATTAGCAAATTACTAGCATGTTTCCAGCATGATTAGCATGTTACTATCATGTTTGCTAGCTTGTTTCTAATATATGCATGTAACATGATAAGCAAGTTACTACCATGTTTCTGTCATGATTATCATGTTACTAGAATGTTGCTATTATTTTCTACCATGATTAGCAAGCTACTAGCATGTTGTTAACATGATTAGTATGTTACTAACATGTTACATGACATGATTCGAATGTTACTACTACTACTGCTACAAATGATAATAATGCCTTACATTTATATAGCCCTTTCTAAGCACTCAAAGTGCTTTATATTTTCAGGGGGTATCTCCTCAAGTTACTGGCATGTAATAACATGATTATCATTTTACTATCAGGTTGTTAACATGTTTCTAACATGCTTAGCAAGCTACTAGCATGTTGTTAAAATAGTTAACATGTTACCACCATTTTGCTAGCATATTTATAGCATGATTAGTATGTTGCTATCATGTTTTTATGCATGATTAACATAACTAGCATTTTGTTAACATGATTAACAAATTAACAATGTTACTAGGATTATTAATGTTACTAGCAGTGCTAGCTTGTTGTTAACAAGATTAACATTTTACTAGCATGTTGTTAACACGATTAGCATGTTACTGCATTTAACATGATTATCAAATTACTACAGATCTGGCCACCAAGAATGTGTTTATTTTCACCAGCCTGCAATTCACAGATCACGGAGCTCCCTGCAGGCACTTTTTTTTTTTTTAACATAGTTGTGCTTCACACAATATCCACCAGATGGCGCAAGGAACAACATTCTATAATTAAACAACATGGCCAGCTCTTGGGTGCATTTCCCAAAAGCATTGTTAGCCAACTATGGTTGCAAGTTCCATCATTACCGAGTTCAGTGATTCAGTGTTTCCTGAATCCATAGTTGAAGAGACCTGTGGTCATAATTTCTTGTTAGTAAAACGTGGGCTTAAATTATGCTCTTAGGCACTATAATAATAATATAATCACTATAATAATCAGAGTAAACACAACCGGCACACTCTTTCAATGCTAATTCATCATTTCAGGTTAGAACAATGCCACAATGCCACAGATGTGCCAAAACACTTATTTCAATATTTCATACCAAATAAATAATTATTTTCTAAAAATGTGACTATTTTTGTTTTTTACTATTTTTAAGAGTCATGGTCAATGCTGCTCTCTCTCTCTCTCTCTCTCTCTCTCTCTCTCTCTCTCTCTCTCTCTCTCTATATATATATTTTTTTGTACCAAAAAAAATGTAATTATGGTACAGGTAAAGTGCTTATCTGGCAATATCTGAAAATAGCTTGGGTCTATTCATATTAGACACAACAGGACTATATTTAAACTCTAATGCCATGACAAGATGCACATTTGTTCTTTTCTCAATGTTGCAATTATTTTATTCTCTTTGAATTCAAGAGGTTCACAACACAAAACTGTCATGCACAAAGTGAGCATAATTAACATAGCTTATGCTTTTTCTGGAAGTATAAAGTGCAATTGGATGACCAACCCTCAGCCTCACTCTTTTTAGTACAGAGAAATTAACATATAGGCTAAACATAGCCTAACTGCTTTGAAAGGAAACACAGAACAAATAGAGACCATTAGGCCTATATGCCTCTAAAAAGACTGAAACAAGACTGACTACAAAACTGAAATGAAGGTGTTTTGGCCCACACGGCTTGACAGCAAATATGGTTCAAACTCAGAAACTTCAGTAATGGTCAAACTTTTTGATTTTAAAGTTCTGTTTCCTGCCAAATATAAAACAGAGGTAGCGTGCAGCTGAACATGGAACAATGAAAGTAAAGGGAAATTGAGGCTGTGCTTGTGGGGGCTAGCCTATTCCACTATACCCACTAGACTGAAATATCTGTTGAAGCGCATCAGAATAAGGCGCTGACAGCGTCTATCACCAAGATGGTTGCATTTTGGGTTAGTACCAGACTCCCAAGACTGAAAAGTCTTTTGACCGGTGCACTGGATGGCGTTGGCACATTATAGCATAGTGCTTTTTTTTTTTTTTTTATTGGAAACTGATGCAGGCTTTCCATTACCTGATCAGAATTGAAATAAGATGTTACCTCTGTTTCCACTGACAAAGGTGCATCAGCCATGGCATTGGGCTTTTAATCAAATGAAAATCAGGAGGTGACTGCAGCAGGTTGAGGAGCATCACTCATTGGGGTGGCAGGCTCTTCATCACTCAGTGGTGAGAAAGTACTTGATGTGATCTCTCCTGGTTTCCACTTTTACCCAGAGCAGTTTAAACTTGGGCAGCAGCGAGACGGCAGCCAGTAGGGCAACCTTGGAGTCAATTGTTGTGGCAAAGCTAGTTTTAATTACTCCCATAATTATTTCAGGCAACCCATTGGTCATTTGTGAAAGGCCATTTTACATTGCTAAAGTTATATGGAGTCAATTGTTGCGGCAAAGCAAGTTTTAATTGCTCCCACAATTACTTCAGGTACCTGCTCATAGCAACACTAACACGGAAGCCGAGCACTGAGCACCAAGCCGCTTCACAGCAACGCCTTTTCACACGGCTTTTCTACTGTTGGACTGTTTTTTTTTTTTTTTTTTCTCCACGCTCCTTGCCTCACGCATCTTTTCTGGTTCCCCAGGTGGTGCTCCTCCCCCAACGATGGAATAGCTGGTGAAGCACCCGCCAGCAACAAATCATGGAGTACATAGCCTCCCGTCAAGGGGAAACTGAACATGAGCTGGCCGCGCTCCGTCTCGCCACAGCCCTGCGAACTTCGCTACCTGACCCCCGTGTCCAGGCAACACAGCTACTACCCAGGATGACAGTGCACGATGATGTAATGATGTATCTCCAGATGTTTGAGACCGTGGCCACATGGGAGGCGTGGCCCAAGTTGGAATGGACGCGCATCGTCGAGCGTACTTCGCGCTTCCCCTGGAATAAAGCACCTCCTACGATGACTTACGGAAAGAGATCCTGGGCCAGATGGGGCTGTCTCCAATCAGCGCCGTCCAGCTATTCAACGAGTGTACCTTCGACCCACGGCAGCCGGCTCGGGCTCAAGCCGCTAGGCCTCTCCCGTATGGTCCAACACTGGTTGCTGGCCGGGGGTCCCACCGTACACCAGGTATTGGAGCGCATTGTAGTCGAACACCTTCTGCGGGCCCTTCCCCGCCTGCTTCATCAGGCAGCCAGTATGTGGAACCCGACCAATGTGGATGAACTGGTCGAGGGCCCGGAAGCCCGACAGGAAAGCCCGACGACGTCCAGATGCTCCCCTATGTGCTCTTCAGTGTTCTAGAAATCCCTCAGGCCTCCACCAGCTTTACCCCGTTCGAGCTGCTCTTCGGCTGACAACCCTGCGGTCCACTTGTGACATTCTTGATTCTAAATAAATGTGACTTATAGTCCAGTGCGACTTATATATGTTTTTTCCCTCATCATGACGTATTTTTGGACTGATGCGACTTGTACTAAGGTGCGACTTATAGTCCGAAAAATACGGTGTATTTATTTGTGTTACAAAAAGGTTATATGGGTCTGGAACAACATGGGGAGAGTAAATTATGACCATTTTTATTTTTTGGTGAACTAACTCTGAAGAGCAGCCCTCCACGTTCATGAAAATTTGTGAGGTATGTGAATGTCATGTCTGTTTTAATATTTCAGTAAAGAAGTAGCTTTATGAAAGCAATATATTAATTCAAACAAAATTACATGCCCTCTCACTAGTGCTGCCATTATAGCATTCTCGAGCACTGTAGCAGACAGAGACATTAAACAACCACACAAAGTGTTGAAACTTTAAAAAAGATTATTTACCTATCCTTAAGGATATGAATACACTTCTATCTGAAAATGTATAGTTTTTCTTTTTTCAAATGTGACCAATCACGGAAAGAAAGGACACAAGTCGGTTTTGGGGCATTTTGAGTTATTCACAGATTCTGAAAGTGTAGTCTCCAAGCTTTCCAACGATGTGTAACACATGAAAATCTGATAATATTTGGAGAAGTTGTGGCCATTTGAAGGTAGGCACTCAAAAAAGCTAAAAAAGCAGAACATAGCCTTTAAAGATTGTGCAGTTCTCACTGCTGCAAGTGACAATGGGGCTCATTTACATCTCATTTAGATAAGCCATACCCCCTGCACAGCAACGATAGACACAACGGGAAAAATCTGACCGCATACTATTAATAATAAAGGAGAATGTGCATTGTAAATGTCAGTAATTTATCTTTTTTGACTTTTATAAAAATGATTTAGAGGTTGAAATATGTGAGTTTTATCTTTTTATAAAAAATCTTTAATCTTTAAAATGTGGCCATCATTTTTAATGTTATTATTTTAATGTTTATGTAAACAAAAAGTACATATTGATGCTAATTTTATTTGTTATTTGCTGGTTTTCTACATAAAACTTGGTGAATTGATTTCATTGTGTAGCATTAGGACTTTTTAACAGGATTCTGTGATAACCGATGAGCTAGCTAATAACAATAGGTAGATATGGGAAGGTCTAAACATAGACTAAACATGATATAACGTGTTCGTGTTCTTAGAATGAACACAAAACGACAAACTTTGATGTTTATGGAACCTCACCCCATAAGAAATAAAAGTATTCTCGCAGACCTCGATGCCTCCAATGAAATAAGTCGTTCGGGTACACTTTCTCTTTGTCGGGGTCTTCTTTGTGGATGTAACCATCTCCGAAGTTTGCACTGTGTGTCTGTTTGCCTCTAAATGTTACGGATTTTCCCCATTTCTCTGTCTTTATCCCCATCAAATGTTACTATCGATATAGCCTCTGATATCTTACAGTCCAACTCGTCTGACGCCAGTCCAATACATTCTTTCCTCGTCATCATCTTCGCTCAGTTGTAGATTAGGGATATTACAGTCTTATTATGCCGCTTTCATCGTCGCTCAGATCGTCTTCAGAATCAGTGAGCACTTGTTTATAAGCATCCGGCTTGTCTTCAAGTACTTCAAAACATTTTCGGTGTAACGGCCATGGTTCAGCTCGTCTGCGTTCATCTTTGCGGCGTACATTTTCATTGAATTTTGAAATAAGCTACAGCCGGCCAGAGCGCTGCATAATAAGTAGCCACGCTTCCCTCGGAGGGCGGGGACAATAACAAAAGAAACAAAAACCGGCTTAGCCAGTATGGAAATACAGACTAAATATTTAAAAATGTACACTTTTAAATATACCAATACTGCTATCTCAAACATGGAGAGGCTTCTTTGTGATCTCAACTAACAGATTCTGCAAAAAAATCACCCAATTTTGAAAAAAAAAAAAACGCTTCTTTCTCATTTTGCTCCAAAGTTGTGCTGCCGACTTGTGTCACTGGTTTCCGTGACGGGTCACAAATGTGTTTCTCTTTCTATGCCACTGATGAAGTGCAGGCGGTGACTGGGATGAATGCTGGTCAATGAAGAGAATGTTCTTTCCCCTAATCTGATGCAACAGTGGTTTTAAAGGAGGACACTGCCCTGGATGATGTAGAAGATGTCACATGATGTGCTGATGGGGCTTCTTCATGATTACATCAATATCAAAGTTAATGTTGTGGTTTATTTGTGTACTGTCATGCTAGAATAGTTGGTAAAGAACTTGGTTGCACTTTATTTTACAGTACGTGTATTAACATGTACTTATAGTGTACTTACAGTGTATTTATCTAAGAAAGTTCTGGTAATACAAGATATCTACATGGGGTAGGGTTAGGTTCAGGGTTAGAGCCTAGTTATTACATAATTATTGTAATTACTTTAATAATAAATAAAGTACATAGTATGTACATAAATAAAGTACATAGTATGTACATGAGGAACAGGACTGTAAAATAAAGTGCTACCAAGAACTTAACTAATTGTACATTTATTGTATAATAGTGTTTTCGTATATTTTTAGACAATATATAAAATTTAACAAAGTCCAGTTAGATCTTAAAAGTTATATTCAACAAATGCTCAATGCTTTATGAACTCTGTAGCTGTTAATGCCATACATTTCTGCATTTCTTCTTACAGGCATGTTACTTTTTGACTTTTCTCTTGTTTTTAATAAATATTTACTTTAGTGTAATAAATATTTACTTTGGTAATATTTGTAGGTTTAATGCCTAGCTTAATTTGGGAGAGGTAGAGGTTTCTCCGGTAACGGCTGCAAAGCGCCGCTGAGCTCACAAACGCTGCATTATCAAGCACTACATGCAAAATTAAATTTAACATTTTCTAAATTCAGTCGGTTTCCTTCTGAAATACACTGATAAAAAACACCCGCTCTGGTTTTTGAAACCCTGCAACCATAAAAAAAAGCAACCCAGCATGCTGGCTTAAACATAATAACCCAACTGGTTGGTTAAAATAACCCAGCATTGGGTTCATCCCTTTTTGACCCAGCGCCGGGTTGCTAAAATAACCCAAATTGGGTTGTTTTCAACCCAGCAGTTTTTAGAGTGTAATAGTAACATGCAGGGGCATCATGCACTCATTATTTTTGAGGGGGCACGAGTGGGGGGTTCGTCATGTGACACGAAGCAGCATTAGCATTATTATTAAGCTTTTTTTTTTTTTTTCATTTTTATTAGAAACATTCCAAGACGCATGAACTATATCATGAATAGATAATATGCAATGGTCAAAGTAGCCTAATAATTTAATTTATTAACTTTGCATAAAAACCTATCTGTTTACTTACAGTTTTTTTTTACGATTGCTGTGACAATTTTTACAATACTTTTAACAAATTTCCTAAACTCTTAACACAGTTAGCACAACATCCATCTGTGTAGGCTATACAATTAACAAATTTCGTGTTGCTTTGACAAAAAATGCATAGAGTTAACGTATTTAAAATGCTTGAACTCTGTTTACACACAAGCTCAACCAAGACCAAAACAATATATTTTTACTAGCCAATTTTCGGACGCTTATATACTGTTTATCAGAACAGATAACATCATGTTCTAAGACTAACTTACAGGGAACAGCTGCTTATATTGTGAGCTGAAGCACAAATATGTCCCCTGTATTTTATTTTATTCCATAGTGATACACAGCTGATTTAAGTTTTGCAAATATATAAGCTGATTCCCATCTAGGAAACATACTCAGGTGTTGAGGTTCTTTCAACCGCATGATCATTCAGTATACAGTAAAAGAGAACCTATTTGGGCTGATCTTGTGTGGAAAAGTGCACTCCTGCGTAAATGTGAGTTAAGACTAGAGGACGAGAGAAAGACTGGTGCCAGAGAAAGGAGACAGGTGGGAGACCACTTGCCAATATATGTAATCACATGGAACGTGCATTCCACCATTCCCAGAGCAGTCAGTCAATGATGTCTCTTTTCTTTGGCCCTTACTCCCTTTTCCTCAACCCCACTGAGGGTTGCATCTCCTGCACTGAGGTAGATGCCAGGATACAATGGATGCTGCATGCCAAGGCATTACAGCTGAACAATACCAGAAGTGGATAAGGCATACCAAAAGATACTAGATGCTTTGACAGAGAAGAAATCAGGTGTGATGTGGATGAGAAAATGTGGCCAAACTCAGAAGTTTGGTCAGATTAGATCACATTTATTTATTAACTTTTTAATTCTACTGTGGATTTTTTTGTTCTATAAATTTAGTATTTTCACATAATGACATAAATTATAAATAAATGACAGATATATTGCACTATTCCCTTGTATTTTTGTTTTCTTACCTTTTCTAATGTCCTGTTGCAAATAAAGCCTTTACTGCAGCAATTCTGTCTGTCTTTGTTCCCCCATAAACCGTTCATTCTATAAAGCTACTCTAGATGGGTCATTCAATTTTTGCAACAAAATACATGCATTTACTAAACCAAAATAGAAAAAGAAACTGTAGCAAAAAGTAATACGTTACTGTAATGCATTACTTTTGTAACGTGTTAGGCCGGGTTCACACCGCAAGTTGCAGCAGAGCAGAAGCAGCGCGTTAGCAGCAGGTAGGCAGAGCAGAAGCAGCGCGCGCCTATTTTGCTTTCACACCGGCAGCGGAGGCAGCGCGCAACTGAACAGCAGATTTTGGTCAGAGTGCTCTATAATGGGTACGTTCGCATTGCTTTATTTCCCCATTTAAAATACATTTAAATAAAAAGACTTGGCAAGAAGCTTTTTTAATTAATAATTTCATTGTTACTTTGGATCTTTGTTTTGCTGTCTTTGTTTTCCGTGCAGTATACGTGTTGTTGATAGAAGAAAGGCCATTGCGCTATATTTGTTATTAAGGAGACTAAAAAGACGCAGACTTTGGGTTCATCCCATTAACCGACGTAGGAGAGAACATGGTGCATATTACCATCTTGTCACTGGGTTTGTTTGCAATCAAATTGACCAATAAACACCCTGAAAACCAATTTAATAAACGGTTTTAAATTATGTGTATTGTAAATGGTTCACAGCCTTGACTTCCTGCTCATCTTGAAATCAGCATTTACTTGTTTATTATAAATGCATGTATCACCTGCTTTTGTTATTTGTGTGCTTATGTGTAATTTAGAAATTGTAAATGAATGGTTCCAATTGAATCAATTTTGAATCAAATATTGAGTTGTTTCCTCGTGTGCCAGCGAAAGCGTCAAAAACACTATAAAATGTATTACCATCTGCAATAAGAGCCGCTGCAACTTCATCCCATGCTTTTTCCTTCTCCTGCAAGTCTTTATAAAGTACATTGTGTGGATCATAAAGAACTTGATATTTCTCAACTTCCACGATGAGACGAGTGTCGTCCATTATTGTCTTTCCAGGTGCACTCTGAAGACCACTGCCTGTGACACCACGTGCTGTTGTTTATGATTGTCAGCACGACATCCGTTCTTCTGCCAATATATAGTCCTAGTTAAAAGAATACGACAACTACTAATAATAAATAAATCTCCAAGGCTAAACTAGCAATATAAATTATTTAAAGTTGTTTTTGTATTTCGGCAAAATGTCTATTTTTGGATAGAACTGTAAGTACTTTAACAGATTTTGTAAAAAAAATAAAAATAAAAAAACAATATATGAAAAAAATATAATAAAAAATTGAAAAATATGTGGTTTAAAATATCATAATTTTTTAATGTAATTTGCTAAGAACACAGTAGATATCATTAATGCAAATTTTGGGCAACATTCGTTTAAGTACATGTGTATTTTGGCCATGATCATGATCATTTTGGCCATGGTCACTTTATCTTCTATACATATTTTTTTTATAATAATTTCCTTTTCGTAACATACTCTAGTTCTTGTTAAAACACCCTAGATGTGCTTTATTTGTGCAGTTAGAGCACTTTTTGTGTGAAATCATATTTATTTTGTCTATCAAAGGTGTACTTTCACTTTAACTGAGCGTCAGCAGAGCAGCAAAAATAGACCCAGCGCCGAAACGATCGCGGCACTGCTGCTTCTGCTCTGCTTCTGCTACGCTCTGCCGCGCAGCCTCTGCGTGCGGTGTGAACGCTCTCATCTGTTAACATAGGCGCCGAAAAAAATACGCGCTGCTTCTGCTCTGCTGCAGCTTGCGGTGTGAACCCGGCCTAGTCTTAACAGTGCTTCAGTAATAATTCTGTGAACATCACAGCTTGTGTGAAATTAAACATGGTTTTTTAAATACTGGCCAGAAACAAATTACTTGAAAGTACTTGGAGAAATTGGGTACTGTGTTAATAGGTTAATGCATCAAGGTTATTGGGCATGTTTACTGCTTTTTGCTTTTATAATATCCCACATAAAATATAACTTAACCCTATAACTGACATCTCTACTGTACAGTAGACCTTAATTAAATTTTTTTGAGTCACACAAGAGGTACAATGTAAAGATAAAGAGCTAACGCATTGGATCAGTTGCTGTAGATTATCTTTTCTCCCTTATATGACATTATGTCTTGCAAGGAGCAAAATATTGTGGGCCCTTTATCCAGTCTGGATGAGTTTCATTCTAATTGATCAGGGAGCCTTATTCTTTTTATGACTAGTAGCTTATGATTCTGTTGTAATGCTGACATTCAGACAAGTAATTAATTTACATTATTATATGAAATCACCTACTACAGTCAGCCATCGGATACTATGGGCCTAACAATTTGTCATTTTCTTTAAACTATACTTTTCTTTTTATATAGATGTAATATTTTCTTCATCCTATTTATTTTTTTTATTTAACTAACACACCTCTAAAAAAGAAAATACCTGCATGTTTAATAATAAAAAAATAAATAAACAAACAATCATGGGTGTAGCCTACACACAATAATTATAAAAAAGCATATATAAAAATTGGAAATGGAAATGGAAATTGTGTCATCATTTAGTCTCCCTCAAGTTGCAAACCTATGAGATTGTTGCTATACAGCAACAATGAGATATAGTTGCTGCACAGAAAGAGATTTTCAAGAAAAAATAAATAAATAAATAAAACCTTGGGGAAAATAAATGCACAATATGTTCACATAGGACTCTATTAACACGACTATATGCATATATATATATATATATATATATATATATATATATATATATATATATATATATATATATATATATTATAAAAATGGCATTTCTCTGTTTTTACCATGAAAGCACAATTTATTATTGATAGAAAGCTCACTGTGAGCCTCCACACAAAGGATTACACTGGTAAATCATGAGAAGACTTACCTTGTGTATTTTTAACAATATAAGCTATATATTTACCCATTTCTTGTTCCTACTAATTCAAGCAATGGTTCAAACATGTGGCCTTAGTAGCAGATAATAAATGAGGTCTGCCCCTAAAGTTTACAAGATTACATCAGAGCTTCAACAATTCGTTAATGTCATTGACAGGACAAAACTTGTAACTCAAAAGCTGTAAGTCACACCTCCTGATGATCCAATCTCAATGTTTCAGAGGTTAAAGATGTGTTAGTCACTACTGATTCACTACTTTAGATAGATAGATAGATAGATAGATAGATAGATAGATAGATTTTCCTCATTCACATTCTCATATCTGCAATACTGAGAGTAAACTTTCTACACACAACAGTTCATATGAAAGATATGTTCACAGTTGTATATTGTTAATACATGGAAATTAGTACAGAACTGTTTGGAGAAACTCATGCGGTAATGAGTAGGTAACGGATGGCTACCGAAACCTGGTATTAAACTGGCCACGAAGCTAAATTATGAAAGACTGTAGTATCAGTAAGATCTGACACTATCGGTTCTGATTTCGGTACTGGAGAAAAAAAAAATTATGTACTTTTGCTTAATAATGTTATATTTTACATGTTTTATCTCTCCAAACATTTCTACTGTGCGATCATATTAAGACTTTTGCCTGTGAGATCTGCGAGATCTCCGCGCCGTGGAGGCTGTCTGTCAGTCACACACACACACACCACAAGGAGCGCAGCGCACACACAGACATAACAGTATGAAAACTCCCGCTTCATAATAAAGAGTGACAATGGCGAAAAGATTTGCTTAATAATGTTATCGTGCACATTTTATCTTACCAAACATTTCTAATTTGCGATATTATTAAGACATTTGTCTGTGAGAACTGCGAGATCTCTCATGCATGCCACAGAGGCTGTTTGTCAGTCACACACACACAACAAGAACGTGCGTGGCGTGCACACACGCATAAGAGGCCGCATGGAAAACGCTAGGCTCGCCGCTTTCTCCTTCTTTTCAAAGTGCTCAGGCAGAAGCGCTCCTGCGGCGTCTGCAGTTGCTAAGCAACAATGACGCGCTCTCTCCATGAAGACGCGGAAATTTCAGCAAAGGATAAATGGATTTGCGCACAAAAAAATCACTTTCAGTAGCTCGTTACTAAATTTATTTCCAAATGGCAATCCATATACAGTTATGATCAGCTGTTCCTTCATCTTGGCTTAGCTTTCAATGTTGTTACGGAAAAGGATGAAACTGAATGTTTAATTCTTGTCACATGACCTGCGGTGCGCTTGCGGCACTCTGAAAAGTTGAGATGTTTTTAATTCGATGCGGTACGGACGCGCCTGGAAAAAACGACGACCCTTAGGGGCTGTTCACATATCGCGTCTTTTGCACGCTCAAGTTCGTTATTTCCAATGTAGGCCCACGGTTTGTGCGCTCATAAAGTAAGCGACGCGCACGCAGTGGCGTGTCCGCACCGCATCGAGTTAAAAACATATCAACTTTTCAGAATGTCGCAAGCGCACTGCAGGTCATGTACCTTCCTCACCTTTTCTGAGACAACGTTGAAAGCTCAGCCAAGATGAAGGAACAGCTGATAGCTGTATGTGGATTTTTTAATGAATTTAGTAGCGGAGCTACTGCAAGCAGGTTTTAGTGCTGCAAATTTATTCATCCATCGCTGAAATTTCCGCGTCTTCATGGAGAGAGCACGTCAGGGTTGCTTAGCAAAGGCAGACTCCTCAGGAGCGCAAGTGCCCGAAGGCTTTGGGAAAAAATCAGAAAGCGGCGTGCCTAGCCAATTTGTGAACGGCCCCTTACAGTACGAAAACTCTCGCTCAATACAAAGAGTGACGATGGCGGAGACAGTAAAATGTTCCAAAGTGTGGTTATATTTCACTAGAGTTGATGCAGACAACGCTGGTTGTCATAAGTGCAACAAAATTTTTGCATGTAAGGGCGGAAACACAAGCAATCTGTAAAAGCATCTTTCAAAAGTGCATTATGTGCAGACAGAGAAATGCAAAGTTTTCGACTGCCTAACACAACACAAAGTAACATAACACAAAGTACTGATAAGAATACCGTTAAAGTACCGGACCATTAAGCAGTATCGGTTAGAGTAGTAATACCATTAAAAACTTAACGATACCCATCCCTAGTAATGAGTGGCCAACCTGCCCGCTGTCTGTGGAGGGGTCACCATCTGACATGGCATATCATCTGTCCGAGGATACTGGCCATGCATCGAGCACTACATTACTTTCTCCCAGACTTAAGAAGTCTCCATGTGTTGCTGCACACCAACAACACAGTAGTAGTCTCTTACATCAACCACCAAGGAGCTCTGCACTCACGCCGTTAATACAAACCTGTGTACCAGATTCTTGTGTGGTCCCAGGGCGAACTCCTCTCGCCTAGAGCAGTCCACATTCCATCTCCAATCCAGTGCTCCATCAATGACGAAACTGTATGCCTTGAAGTGAAAGCTTTTCACCTCTTGGTGCAGAGACTGCCAGCTCGACTCAGTTAACTTTCAGCTGGTACACTGTAAAAAGAAATTGCTGATTCTACTTAAGAAAAACTAGTGAATTTAACTTACTTTGTAAAATTTGTTGAATTAACTTGATTAGACTGTGTACTGTGAACTTAGGTAGTTAAACTAAACAGATCTAGTACAATGTACTTATGATTGTTAAGTGTATTGTACTAAAGGCATGTTCACGCTGTTGCAAATTTCTGGAGCACAGAATTTGCATAGTAATAATAATAATAATGATGAATGATGAAATTATTATTTTTTTAGTAAATGCCCTACAATTATATATATATATATATATATATATATATATATATATATATATATATATATATATATATATATATATATATATACATACATACATACATACATACATACATACACACACACACACACACACACGTGTGCGTGTGTATGCATTTATTTATAGGTTCTGAATCTTTTTTTTTCTTCACGCTATATAAAATAACTGGGAAGATTAAAGCTTATTTGCAAGCCCATCAGCTGCTAATGCTTCACAGTCTATTATATTTTTATTTATAGAGCTTGATATAGTTACTGGCCGTTGGGTAAGTTTCAGCATAAGACAAAACTACTCTTCTAATCAGCTACTTTAATCTCTTAAATGCATTTTTGAATCGCGCATGCGCAATGGGACGGTTTGTGTTAAGACGACGACGACGACGAAGAAGAAGAACTTCAGCTCGTGTTCTGGATGAGGCAGCAAAACTAGGTATGCTCTTGAACAACCATTTATAAACCTTGATGTCATTGTATTGTGTATAAACACACACACACGTGTGCGTGTGCATGCATTTATTTATAGATTCTGAACCTTTTTTCCTTCACGCCATAAAATAACTGGGAAGATTAAAGCTTATTTGCAAGCCCATCAGCTGCTGCTGTTTCACAGTCTATTCTATTTTTTTATTAACAGAGCTTGATATAGTTACTGGCCGTTGGGTAAGTTTCAGCATAAGATAAAACAACTCTTCTAATAGTCTACTTTAATTTCTTAAAAGCGTTTTCGTCTCGCGCATGCGCAATGGGATGGTGTGTGTTTGAAGAAGACGACGTCGACGAAGAATTTACGCTCGTGTTCGGTATGAGGCAGTAAAGTTAGGTATGCTCTTGAATGAATACTTATAAATCTTAATGCATTTCATATAAAAACTCAAATTTAATTTGCTCATTGTACAGTAAGAGGAAAAGGCACACTAAAGTAGTTTTATGTTGAATGAGACCAGTGGCTTTTACTAGTTTGCAAAAACCGTTTTTTACTGAACACTGTTTTTATGTAGCGTTACAGTTTATAAGCTGTTTTAATCGGTAATAAGTTCGGGGTTTATTAAGATGTAAAAACCTGTGCGGCCTTAACGAAACAATTTTCTAGAACGTTCGATGCTCACGTGTCGTTCACATGGAAATTAACAACACGATAAATTAAGATGTCGTAACTAACAAGCAATTACTACCTTATTTTGTCTTTTTATTTTGTGTATGCTCATTTTTGTGACTTAAATTCATGCAGTGGACGTGCAAGTTCTGCTTGTTTTCGTGTGAAAAGAGGGCTCCGCTGTTGAAACACTACAGATTAAAACATGGAAGCTACTCTAGAAGTACTCCGATTCCATGTCTCTACACAGATTGTCTTTGTTCATTTAAATCATTTAATGCACTAAAGGTGCACTTAACAAAAAATCATTCACATCAAGCACACGGTAGCCAATCCAGTCCATGTGATAACATCCCTTTGATATTTAACTGCCCACTTTGCAGTTTTGAGGAGCCCTGCACAAAGTCAATTTTTTTTTCTCATTTACGGCAGCATCTAAAAAATCATGAAACAGTGCAGTGTCCATACAACAATTGCAATTTTGAGAGCAATGTCTACTCTACATTTAATTCACATATATGTAGAGATCATGGAGCACATGATCAAAGACAATTGAAATCTGAGGTTCTCTTGCACATTGCTTCTCACAGTGTAGATAATGTGCAACAAGAAGAGCCTTTGAGCCCTGATCCTGTAGATGAACATTTGGAGGAAAATGATATAGAGAATGAAAACCTTGATCAATTGCATCATCAATTGGAGCACAATTTAGCCTCACTATTTCTTAAAATGCAGGCAATTTTGCATGTTTCTGATTCGGCTGCACAGGAAATAATTCAACAAATAAATCAAATTTTACTTTTTTCAGAACCCCTTGTCTATCATGCAATTCAGCAAATTCTCCTTGAACATGGACTGAGTGGCTGTGATTCATTAGTGAGAAAAATTGTGAATGCAGTAAAAGAAAGTAACCCAATCTTGACAATGACCAAAGATGGCGAGCCTCTTTCCACAATAAGCAGAAGAGCATCATATTTTCAGAGGGAATTTCCGATTGTCATGCCAATTGAATACAAGCTTGAGGCACACTCAGTCTCTTATGTGCCAATTCTGCAAATGTTGCAGAAAATTCTAAACAGGCCAGACATTCTAAATAGGGTCCTTTGCAATGATCGATCAGTTAATGAATTCAAGACTTACCGAGATGGCACCCACTATCAAGAAAATGACTTTTTCAACACTGAGACCTTCAGGATTGTTCTGGGTCTTTATGTTGATGAATTTGAGCTGGCCAATCCCCTTGGCACTTCTAGAAAAAAACACAAACTGTTCGCTCTCTATTGGGTTCTAGCTAATCTTCCCTCAAAAGATCGTTCATTACTTCAGTCAATTCAGCTAGCAATTTTATGCAGAGCTACTGCAGTAAAACAACATGGTTACACAGACATCTTGCGACCACTTGTTCAGGACCTTGAAACTCTTGAAAAGCATGGTGTATACATTGAACAGTTAGGAGAATGTGTGAAAGGAAGTGTACTTTTTGTGTCATCTGATAATCTAGGTGCTCATTCTTTCGCAGGACTACAGGAGAGTTTCACTGTTGAGCACCCTTGTCGGTTCTGCTTGGCAACGAGGAGTGAAATCCAGGAGAAGGAGGTCCGGTCGGGAGCATTTGAACTGAGAACCAAGCAGGAGCATGACAGGCATGTGGCTGAAGTGTTACACGATGCGAGTTTGGTAAAGCAATATGGTGTAAAAGGTGGCTGTGTTTTAAGTGAAAGGTTGGAACATTTTCACACAGTTGGTGGTTTTCCACCTGACCTAATGCATGACCTTATGGAGGGTGTCATCCCTATTGAAATGTCCTTGTGCATTAATGATTTGGTCTCAAGGAAATTAATCTCTCTTGAATCCCTGAATCAAGCTATCAAGCAGTTTCCTTACAAATTCTCAGACAAAGTTGATCAGCCTCAAATCATCCCAGGCACATTTGCCTCAAAAGGTACCATTGGGGGTAATGCACATGAGAATTGGGGGCGCTTATTAGACTTCTGCCCCTCATGGTTGGCTTTGATATCCCTGAGAATGATAAAACATGGGAAATTGTGTTGCTTCTGAAAGATATGTTAGAAATGACGTTGGCATTCAAGTTCACTGAGGATTCTCTTGATTTTCTTGATGCAAAGATCTCAGAACACAGACATTTGCTTTTAACAGTCTTTCCTCATTTCAAATTGCGCCCTAAACACCACTATATTGAGCACTATCCGCAGCTCATAAGAACATATGGGCCACTAAGAGATATGTGGACGATGCGATTTGAGGGAAAACATAAAGTGTTCAAGCAGGTAATCCGTGACACCAAAAACTTTAAAAATGTTCCACAAACTTTGGCTGTTCGCCATCAAAGACTGCTGGCTTACTACATTGACTCCCCCTCCTTTCTCAAGCCACCCATACAGACAGATAAGATGATGGGTACTTTGATGTCAACTTTCCCTCAGAACATTCAGGAATTCCTGAGAGACAAATATGCAGTTCAGAACACTGTCCTCGCAGCATCATCTGTGAGCATTGATGGAATCAAGTACAATCCAGATATGGTTGTATCTGTTGGTACTTGCTCAGGCCTACCTGATTTCAGACAGATTTTCAAAATTCTTGTCATCAACAGTGATGTTCTGTTTGTGTGTAAAGATCTGACATGTTGGTACATTGAGCACCTGCGTTCTTTTGAACTGTGCAGTCCTGTGCTATCACTGTCAATTACCAAACCCTCGGATCTAAATGACCCATTTCCTTTGCCAGCCTATACACTTCGGGGCAGGACCTATGTTACGCTCAAACATTATATCATATGCTGAATGAATGACAATTCAGGTTTTGAAGGGACTTCAGAAATTCTGCAAATTATCATTATTTAGTCTCATTCTTATTCTGTAGACAAAAATTATTTTTGAAAAGATTTCTGACTGCTCTTGTCTATGTCAGAAGATCGCAGGCATAGCTTCAGGAGCACACAAAAGCATACATAATTTCATTAAACTAGGTGTTCAAATAGTAGATCAATAGGTTTGGTGAGAAACAAACTGAAATGTTATTTATTATTTTCTTTAAATTGTCACATCGTGCATGTACTCGAGAGAGTAGCGGTTAGCTTAAATGCTGTCCTGTGTGAAGGGTTTCTCCTTTGCACAGTTTTTTTCAAGATTTATAAATAATTTGAAAGAAAAAAAACTGTATATCAATCTTGAACAAATTCTCCTGTGCAAATGAACAACCCTTCACACAGTATAGCATACACACAGGATATATACAGTTAAATGGATTATATATTGAAGTTCATTTCTCAACAAACCCAACCATTTATGCCTTAAATGCTTGAACTGTATTGCACAAGTCACATGAAATTATGAATGCCTCTGTGTACATTACATTTTAAACAAGGATGAGTGAAACTTTTTGAATCATATTTTTGCAAAGGATGGGTTTAGAATGATGAAATTGGGGTGAGCAGTCCCTTTAAGAAAACTAACTCAATTCTTTAACCTTTGTAGAGAGACCAAGTATGGAGACAACAACTGTACTCCGAGTTATAATTTGTGACAACGACATCCGAAAAATTGTACTTCCTGTGAAACCACAGACAGTTGACTCACTGTTGGAACAACTTGAAGAAAAGCTGGGACTTCAGTACAAGTTCGCACTTCAGTTTGAGGATCCAGACTTCAACAATTCCCTCGTGAATCTTACCAACATTGCTGACTTGCCAGATAAGCCTACACTGAAGATTGTCTCCCTTGTGACGTCACCAACCCCTAGCACAGCTGACACTGAAGTCCTATCTGTGGCTTCTGATCATCCACGCCATTGTCTACGGACTGCATGGCCAGAAACTTTCGAGATCCCTACTTTTCCTGTTGACGTTGAGTATAGATTACGTCAGGGAAATCTACAGTACATGCGAGATCAAACATACCTACAATTGTCAGGAGAGCTTAAGCATGAGATTCTCGAAAAACTCTCAGAAACTATATACAGTTACAAAGCTTACCCAGATAAGGAAGACTTCGAGGCTGTTGCTACTGCTTTAATACAAAAACACCCTTGCCTTACCCAGCCTGGCTCATCTAAGGGGTGGAATGGGTGGTATGATAGCCTTAGGTGGAAAATGGGCAATTACCGCTCAAAACTGCGTCGAGCTGGATGCTTGGAGGTATCCATAAATGGTGGGAAAAGAAGAGGACTGCAGCCTCAGAGAAACATCAAAAGACCCAAGAGGTTTGAAATCAATTTTCTACCGAACTTCCCTGATGGTGAAGATGAAGCCAGCATGGAGTCCAAAAGGAAAGAGATGGTGGAAGAAATGAAGAAACGTCGTCTTAACGTTGCACTGATAGCCCGGAACATGAATTCTACATTTGCCTTGCGTAGAAAGGAATTGATAGAGAAGGAGCCTGCTGTGAAGAATACAGTGGAAAGGTGGCCAGCCCTCTTCACACAGAGTCAGGTGAGTCTTAATTGTTTTCCTATGTCATTTCATCTTGAACATTTTCAAAGCAAATTTATCATTAACCAGTTTTGGTGTTAATTCATACTTGGACATTTCAGTGAAAAGTGATTGCTTAATGTCAGTCTGTCCTACTTCTTTTTTTTTTTTTTAGATCATGGCAGAGTTTAATCGTATATCTGGCAAAAACCTGCAAGCTGAATTCTTTCAAGAACTGGACAGATTTACTCCACGTTTCATCGATATCTTCAGGGCTAAAGGTGGAGACATTGGTTCCAAACTTAAGAAGATTCTGCAGCAGATTGAAAATGACGTAAGCTCCTCGACTTATTACAATTCTTTTTCGAAAGCAAAACAAATGTTGCTTTTGCTGTTGTTTTTTGCTCTGTGTTGTGTAAGCGCTATTCAAGATACATTTTTATAACTTTGCAGAAATCGAACATCAATGCGGGACGAACAGCCGTTCTTCATGGCCTACCACTCCTCCTCGGAGAGGACCCCTCCGATTTTTACAAGACATGTTTTGTAAGTATTTTCTTCTCTGATGATTCTTATTTAACAGGCAAACTGTTCTTCAAACAGTTTTGATATCTAGAAAGAAGAGTTATGAAGGCAAGAAAAACAGTGAGGATACTGAAACAAGGAAAGGGATAGAGAAAAGAAAGTGAAAGATAAATAAAAAAAATTAGGGAAAAAGACAGTATAAGAAGATTTTATATTGCATAAATGAATAAAAAAAACATTTCTAAGAAAGACAATAGATTATTTTGATAGTTTTAATTAATATAGCTGGCCTTCAGTTTGTCTTTTCATGCAGCTGTTTGATGTATGTATTCCCCCCTGCATCCACTCCTGTGTCCTGTTTGAAAAGGCCTTTACATTTAGAAATACCATGTTATAAGTTTAGTTTTACATTTTAATGAGAGTATGTGCTCTTAAAGGGATAGTTCACCGCAGAAAAAATTGTCATTTACTTACCCTTATGTTGTTCCAAACCTGTATGAGTTTCTTTCTTCTAGCTGAACACAAAAGATATTTCGAAGAATGTCAGTAATCAAACAGTTGAGAGTAGAATTTAATTGACTTCCATAGTATTTTTCCTATTATGGAAGTCAATGTCTACTCTCAACTGTCTGTTTACCAACGTTCATCAAAATATCTTCTTTTCAGTTCAACAGAAGAAAGAAACTCATGCAGGTTTAGAACAACTTGAGGGTGAGTAAATGAGACAATTTTCATTTTGGGGTGAACTTTGCCTTTAAAAGATGTTTTGTGGCTTTCTTTGACCTAATTTTTGTTATGTTTTCCCATTTTTAGGACTGTGATGACAATGAAGACATGTCGGACGTTGAAATAGGTATTCTGACAGTGATTCCAGAGGACTCTGCAACTGTACCCTACTCCCTGCATCTTGGTGCCACAACAACGGCAATCATTTTGGAAGGTACAGTGGTTGTGGATGATCTTGAAAATCTTCCACAAGCAACGTGTCTGCTCTTTGGACTAATTTATGCTCTAAACTTAGAGTATCCTGCAGCACTGAAATGCACATTCGACTTCATACAAAGAGTGATTTTGTCCCTTGGCCACAAGTCACTCAAACCTAAAATCCAATCACTGAAAAATCGCCTGATGCAGTAATAGATCATAGCCATGATGCTAGTTTGAGTGAATAGAAGCTGTCTTTAAGAAAACTAAAGAAATTGTTCAGTACTGTTTTACAGATACTTCAGTTTTTTCAATTGTTGAAAATGAAAAAATAAAAATCCACATTTAAGAGGATGTTTTGAAAAATTTCAAGTTTACTTGTTTGGTTTTAGAATAGTTTTAATATAAGAGAACTGTAGTAGGAAGGTGTTCTGTACTAAACTTGTAACATACTTGCAAGCTCTGCTTTTGAACACTTTGTAAAGATGTTAAAAACAAAGAAACATTCATCCTTTTAATTGTCTTTTTATTTCTTGAGTGCAGTATGTGCTTTTTTTTTTCTAAAATGTTGCTGGCGGGCAGTTGACGGGCATGCCTTAAGTAATGTTTTAAAATGAATACTGTTTTATAGAGCAAATAAAGTGTTCTAGTGTTGTGCCAAATCTGTTGTCTGTCTTTGCATTCTCAACTTAGAATTTTGAGTACAACTTGCTTGAGAAATTTAAGGCAATCAGTTTCCACACATTCGTCTAGTAAAATGAACAAGCCGTGTTAGAAGAACTGTTTTGTTTAAGTTCTGCTTACAAATCTCAACTTAAATCTGTAAGTTACCTAAACTTTTGAATTTGAGTTACTTGTACTCAAGTTTTATGGTACCCTCTACAAATACACAAGTTAACTCTACAAAGTAGTAGAGAGTAGTATCAACTAAAAAATTATGACCTAATTTACTTGAGAATTTTGAGGCAATCAGTTTCCACAGCTTTTCTAAGTAAAGTCAACTTATTACTTTTTACAGTGTACAATCCTGGAATTCCTGCAGGCCCTTCTCTCGGCAGGGTTGACCCACTCCACCCTGAAGGTCCAATGGCAGCCATATATACTGGAAAATACTGGATTAAGTGCATGTTTTATTGGAATGGTGGTTTTTGTTTCTGAAATGCTTCTTTCAGGTCTGCGATAATTTATCATACATTAAATGTTAGCCTTAATATTCAACATAATTAATAGGAAATAAGCTTCAATGCCTCTAATAAGCTTACTATAAATGTTTTTAAAAATCAACTGAATCTCAAACACCAACAGGGCACAGCAGCTTGACTCTCAGCTGGACAAGCGGTTCACTAATTCACGGGGGCACATTTATCGCTTCAAAGCTCTTGACCATGAGAAACTCTCACAGAATAAATACAACTGTTTTGAACCAGTTTAAGATGGTTCAGTCAAACTTCTGAATTCCAGTTCATCCCTGTCAAAGATATATCCTTGTAATATAATGCATTTTAACTGAGAAACAGTCACTCACTTCATTCAAAGTGATCCATTTTTGGTTCTATGCTGATCATATCTCTTGGCTAAAGATTCACTAACATGTAATACTTTTTAGAGGCATGCAAATCATAATATTTACACTCCACACAAGTGTCGCAATGTTTTGAAAGCTGTTGTGAACCCTCTGCCCCGTATATAAACCACTTCTTAACAACATGCATCAGCGTCTGTAATGCGACGCCACACTTGACCTCGGCAGTCAAATAAATGCAAACCTTTCTATCCTGTTAAATGATCTCTCTCTTTTCATATCGAGAAACATTTTATTATTATGAATGTTGAAAACACGTTTGCTGCTTAATACACACCTAGAACGGCAGCTCAGCCAGGGCAGCAAGAGAGAGAGAGAGAAGCCAAGAGAGAGAGAGAAAGAGAGAGATAATTGTTAATTTTATTTTTTTGTTTTACATTAGGTTACAATTATCGCACTTATATCAACAGCATTTTTCCCACTTCATTAGTATAACTTTAAATTTAGAATAAAAATTCCCGCCTGGTGCCGTGCCCTTCCCCCACCCCACTTAGAGCGCCATCAATTAGTGTATGTGTGCAAAATACTTTAATGTATGTTAAAAAATGTAAAAACGAATAAAATGATCTGGTCATGAGTACAAAAGACGGCGGCTTTTAAAAGAGCAAGCACTGGAGAAACAAAGAGGCTCCTTTTTGAAATTCATCGCCTCTGGAAGTCAGGAGGACAGCATAGTAAAAATCAGCAGCGACCATGCTAATGACAGCGTAGGTGTGGACGTTGCTAGTAATGTGCTGGAGGAGGCAGACAGCTTAGCCATAACTAGCTCGTCTGATGAGGGACAGACGGAACAGCAGGGAGAAATTTTAAGTGAAAGTGAAAGTGAAAGTGAAGTGACATTCAGCCAAGTATGGTGACCCATACTCAGAATTTGTGCTCTGCGTTTAACCCATCCGAAGTGCACACACACAGAGCAGTGAACACACACACACACACACTGTGAGCACACACCCGGAGCAGTGGGCAGCCATTTATGCTGCGGTGCCCGGGGAGCAGTTGGGGGTTCGATGCCTTGCTCAAGGGCACCTAAGTCGTGGTATTGAAGGTGGAGAGAGAACTGTACATGCACTCCCCCCACCCACAATTCCATCCAGCCCGAGACTAGAACTCACAATTTTCAGAGGCTCATTACAGCAGTGTTAATTTCGTTGACTAAATATTTTCGTCACGAATATATTATTGCGGACGAAAACGAAACAAAAACTAAAAAAGAAGTCACTGATGGAGACAAATGACTAAATTGATTGACATTATCGTCAACGAATAAAGGACGAGACGAAAATAGACTGTGACGAAAATCAAATCAGCAGACAGTAGAGATTCGAGCAATGAACAAAAGAACCGGCAAAACGGAACAGGCGAGACTGCATGAGAGATTATTTGAAGGTTGACTTTTTTGTATTAAAAACACTTTTCTCTTATTGGTCTGATTAAATATGCTAATTTTTTGATATAGGAATTTTGGGTTTTCATGAGCTGTATGCCAAAATCATCAGTATTAAAAACGATAAAAGACCTGAAATATTTCAGTTGGTGTGCAATGAATCTAAAATATATGCAAGTTTAATTTTTATCATTACATTATGGAAAATAATGAACTTTTATCACATATGCTAATTTTTTGAGAAGGACCTCTATTAACTTTTTTCTGAGAAATCATTTACATGATGCTCCTCTCAATGCATCACAGATTGATGAAGCAACTAGAACACACCAAAAGCTTTCTAAAGTTTCCCAGTATGTAATGGAGGGTTGGCCAAGTAAAGTGTCAGAGGATTTGAAAGTGTTTCATGCTAAAAGAGATGAATTATCAGAAGAACAGGGGTGGGTGTTATGGAGCACACGGCTGATTGTACCATTCAAATGTCAGAAATCAGTGTTGCATGAAGTTCACTCTGGACACCCTGGCATTGTTTTAATGAAAGCCCTGGCTTGTAAATATGTGTGGTGGCCAAACATTTTTATGGATTTAGAAAGAAGTTGTAAAGAGTGTGGAATCTGTCAACAAGAGCAACGAATGCAGAGTCAAGTTCCTCTTCTTGATGACCTGAGCAGCATTTTAACAACTGGTTGTGGTGGTCATAGACTTCTGAAACACCCATGCACCAGTTCACCGTCAGGCCTCCAACAGGAATCGACCTCACGATCTCGTCTCCAGCTCACCTTGACTTTTGAAGATCGCCGGAAGTAACGTATGCTTACCTTTTGAGAAGCTAACCTGTGTATCTTTGTTCTCCTGTCTCCAGAACGCCTGTGACAATATCTGTGATCTGAAATTCCCTATGAGCCCTGATATCTCCTGAGTTCTCATGCGGCACTGATCTTCCTCTGCAAGGCAAAAGAAACAAGTATTAATATCCTGGAATTGTGTGGCTTTGACGTCTCGACACTTGACGAACTCACCTGCATTTCACAGAAGTGAACTCTACGGAACCCGCACCTGAAATTACCCTCCCCTCTCATGAACCCTTATGTCTATAAATACCTTGTGTTGAATTCTACCACATCTGTCTCCCATGTACCATCCTGACAATTGCAATTTCTTCCTGCATATTGTTCGCCATGCTTATTCTGAAGTCTCAATATATTTTGTGAGATTTCCTGTGTTCAGTCAAGTTTGAAAATCTGTTTGTGTGTGGTGTGCTATCCTTGTCACATCATGGCACACCACACACTATAGGAGAAATAAAAAGGTTAAATCTAGGATTGTTTTTTTTTATCCTCATGTTTTGAAAATCTTATAAGATGTAAAAAATATTTTGGTGTGTACCCAGCATTAGTCTTCTATGAGAAATGTAGTGCCAGTAAGCATGTTCCTGTGATCTCTTTGCACATATCAGTGACTTGGATTTCAACAAAGCCTTGTTTATGGTTTTACCTAAAGTTACTAGAGATTTTGGTGATTAAGTAAGAAACTTTTTACATTTAAATTATCTTTCATTTTGACATATTTTTCTTTATAAGGCAAGTCACCCCTTATGGTGGTTGTGCTAAGGTCAAGGTCCATTTATCACATGTTGGTAGCTATATAATCTGGATCTAAAGCATTGAAAGTCATTTAAAAATAGCTCTACATTGTGAGGAAATTAATTTAGTACTGTAGATAGTCCATGAAGTTGTTAACTACACAACCAGCTGAATACTACTGATTTTGCTTATAAAATTAATCAAAGTAGAAATTATTTCAACCTTGAGCAAAAAATACAAAGGGACAGATTTAGTAAACATGACATAAAACATGCTTTTTGGAGCTTAAATAATGGTGCAAATACCAGTAAACTATCACAAACATTAGCAAATTTTGTTGTGAATCATTTCAATTTAGTTTTTCACTGCGTGTCTTAATTAAATCAGGACCAATGTGCCCTCAAGGTTTTTTATTTTTTTGCTAAGCAACACTTTTCTCTATTGTAGAGACATTTCAACCACCTGAGCAAAAGCATTATTTATACCATACCTATACCTGCATGTAAAAAAAAAAAAAAAACTATCAATGGGGTAGCTTACACACAATAATTGAACAGTTTGTTCTTTGACTTTTATGCATGATAAATTTGTTTATGAATAAAGATTGATCTGTTGAAAGATGTTATTTTGAGTTAGATGCCAAATGCACTCCTCCTATTCAAATTTGACATTGAAGGTGTAATAAGTTATTTGACCACCGGCAACTACAGTTGCTGCACAGACAAATATGATTTAAAAGTAAATAAATAAATAAATAAATAAAAACACTTGGGAAAATAAATGCACGCGTTCACACATGAGACTATTAACATGACTATATGCATGAAACCATTAGAAAATGGTTAAAACTAAATGGGTTCAGCATATTTACGCAATTTTCAATGTAATATTTTTTAACATGTGCATGGTCTTTCCTTGTGTATTTTTCACAATATAAGCTATATATTTACCCATTTCTTGTTCCTACTAATACAAGCAATGATTCAAACATGTGGCCTTAGTAGCAGATAATAAATGAGGTCTGCCCCTAAAGTTTACAAGATTACATCAGATCTTCAAAAATTCGTTAATGTCATTGACAGGACAAAACTTGTAAGTAGCAAGCTTTAAGTCACACCTTCTGATGATCCAATCTCAATGTTTCAGAGGTTAAAGATGTGGTAGTCACTAATGGTTCACTAATTTATTTAATTTAATTTATAGATAGATAGACAGGGTGAGATTTGTGAAGAAAGAGCATATGCTTTTGAAATATTTTTATTTGTATTTTGGCACCAGATTGCATGTATTGCATATCATTTTACTCATTCCCATTCTCATATCTGCAATACTATAACACAACTTGAGTGAGTACACTTTCTCCACACAAAAGTTAATATGAAAGATATGTTTACAGTTGTATATGGAAAGTGCAGAACTGTTTGGAGAAGTTTAAAACTCCCAAGTCACTACTCTAATAGATAGACAGACATATTAGACAGATAGATCTTAACACAGTAGTATGTGTTGTCTCTAAACAGCGCACATTTACTGTTAGATGAAAGATTTATTAAAAATGTTACACACAGACAGTATTCATTTGTCATTCAATTAAAAAAATAAAATAACAAAAATGCATGCCAACATCAAGCCTACAACTGAGCTTTTGTCATCATTTATACATAAAAATACCAAACACACACACACACACACACACACATATATATATAATGCGTGTAAACAAACAATTACAGTTATCAAAACCTGGAACAGAAATTGAAATAGACTATGCATATAGAAAATACAGTACGACTAAAAAAAAAAATGCTTATTTGGACATGCAGTGCAATGTAAAATATATCAAATTAAGACTGCCAGGCCATTTAAAGCTTAAGTTTAAAAGAGCACACAATATGAATTTAAATATAGAATTTTTTCCATTTGATTCTAATATTCATATTAGCTATACAAACCTAAAAACTAAAATTACCTGACTGATTAAATAGCTTAAAAGAATAGTTCATCCAAAACTTAAAATGTAGGCAATTGTTTTATTTTTCTTCTTGAGTAAAACTGTAAAGAAGATTTCTGTTAAAGATGATGTCTGGTTTCTAGCCTATTTCTTTTTGGTGAACTAATTGAACCAGTTTACCACAACGAACTGAACCATCAGTTTGTGACTTTTATACAAACAGCAAAAGTTACGAAATCAAAATTTACAATCACACCAATTAGAAATTAGCCAAAACACCTTATATGTTCCTTTGATACTGGTTTTTGCCGGCTCATTCAGTGCCCCAGTTACTCCAACAGTACACTGCACTGATGAAACAGTTCTGACTGGTGATAAGTGCATGATTTAACCAAGCACTTGAATAAATGGGAGAAATTAAAGTTTTTATAGTTTGTCTTTGTTTATTTAAAATGTGAACTGAAGAAGACCAGTTCACTTGTTCACTTAATATGCTATAGACTTGCAAAACAGACGTGATTCACATTGTTACTAGGCGTTTTAATCATATGATTTCATATAGCCTCTGTTTTGCCATTGCATGATTACGTGAACTAACTAGTGAATGGAATCAATTCATAGAAAAAAATGGTCCTAAAGAGCGAGTACACAGAAAATAATCAGATTTATGTGGATTACAGGTAATAATGTTATAAATAATGTTCATTTTCTTGCACAGGCCAATCATTTCATTTTATAAGACCTCGATATATCATCAGACACCATGGGTAATAATTATGATATGCTCTTTTTTTTTTTTTTTTTTTCAAAAATGGGCAGCCACTGACTCATATTTTATGAATCACCAAATATCACGGTTTCAGCTAAAAATCTTCTTTACTGTTCAACTGAAAAAAAAATATATATATAATAATAAAATTACAATTAAAAAGTCACCTACATCTTGGATGGCCTGAGGATGAGTAAATTGACAGAAAATAAAATTTTTAGGGTGAACTATCCCCTTTGCACACTCCAAACAGTGTCTCATGGCAATCAGCATGCTTTGAATTTGGTTTGAAATGATTGGAAATGGACCTCAATCTATATTTGTATCCCTTCTTTTGGTAACATATAGCATAGAACATGTGTATGTCAGAGGTTAGGTCAACAGGGTGAGAGAGAAGCTTGTACTTCCTATCATGGTTTTCCTCCCAAAGGTAGGTCATGCCGCTCTCTGTGTCAGGAGAGCTGCAGTGATCCATGGACACATGAAGCCAAGGGTCTTTGATGACCTTTTCCGATTTTACATCGACCTGTCCAACAACTTTCAACACAATGTGACGCTGATCATTTTTAAGTGCCAAACTCTCCACTTTACCAAAGAACACTAGAAAACACACACAAAAAAGACAAGATCAGCAAGTCTACTTCCAAAAACAAATGTATTTAGCATTTTAGGTTGCACCACAATAAATGTACAAGAACATCACCTGTTTTATTGCACATATCTGGGATCAGGTCTGTTAGAGGTTTAAGCCTGTATTCTGCAAGAGAGCTGTTAGGTTTTGGTGTTGGTTTGAGATGTTCAGCACAGCAGCTCCACAGGGATGTGTTGAAGTAGTAATGCCCACAGCAATGGTGGTTTGGTTTGGTGTCATATATTATAGAATTGGTTGAAGAGGAACAACAAGTTTGATTGTTATAATATTCCAGCAGATGGTTTCCACAGCATTCCCCACTTAGACGTGTAAGTTTGTAGAGATGACCTGAGCAGCATTTTAACAACTGGTTGTGGTGGTCATAGACTTCTGAACCACAACAAAAATTGCCATTCATCTTGTTGTGGCTAAATAGAAATAAGTTGGAGAGAAAAGTCATTCAACAACCAACACAGAAATTGCCCATGGAAGTTTTTTCAGGTTGTTAGTGGTTTTAAAATTTCTTGAGGGTTTATGCGGTGACCCTAATGACTGAGATACTCCTGCTCTAAAGGTGTGCCATGTGAATAAGTCTTCTATGAGAAATGTAGTGCCAGCAAGCATGTTCCTATGATGTCTTTGCACGTATCAGTTAGACTTGAATTTCCAGTTACAGACAAAGCCTCATTTGCCAAGACAGCATGGGTAGAGACTAGTGTTGTCAAAAGACTCGGTACTTCGGTACCAAGTCGGTGCTAAAAAAAAATTTGTCACGATACCAGGTTTCTGTCAACCCGGTTCTTGACACATACAACGCTATGATTTACGAGAAGCAGAAAACGTGGACTGAATCTCAAAATCCAGTCATGAAAATGAAACCTACATTTTAATATGGACAGTCATGGAATTTGTCAAAGCATAAATTAATCACATCAAATGTCCATATGGACCAGTATCTGTAAATGTTAAGCCGCAAAAGCTAGTTGAAATATGAACCCTGCATTCTCTGCGCATCTCTGTGTAAATGAATGAATGGCAGAGACATGCACTTTTGTATACTACATAGACTGAAGTGCGTGACGCTTACAGTAATGAGAACATAAATACATAAACAACATCACCAGAACTGTTCTGAGTAGTGATGTCGTACTTGAACGATTCGTTCATTTTGAACAAGTCTTTAATGTGACTCGGGAAGAATGAGTCATCTCGGGGGATGAGTCGTTCAATCGCGCATGCGCAATATTCTATATGTAATATTCAGCTAGCAGTAATTCAGCTGTGTCAGTCAATGCAGTCTTGGGCCAGAAAGAGAATTGATTAGTTCATAGTTCGGGTCAATCGGGTTTTTGACTCATTCCTTAATCACGTGACATACCCATACGCTAAACCCAATGCAATATAAGCCGGAAAGATAATTGATTAGTTAATCTCATGAGTCTTCGGGTTGAGTTGTTCCTTAATCAATATTAATAACAGGGTTTTATTTATTTATAAAATAATAACACACCACAGATCCTGAAGAAACGGTAACAAAAACACAGTGACAGAAATGACAGAAATAGCGTATGGGTCTGTCAGGTGATTAAGGAATTACTCGACCCGAAGACTCATGAGATGAACTAATCAATTATCTTTCCGGCTCGAACTGCATTGGTTTTAGCGTATGGGAGTGTCAGGTGATTATGGAACGACTCGACCCGAAAGACTCATGAGATGAACTAATCAATTCTCTTTCCGGCTCGGACTGCATGGTTCAGCTTATGGGCCTGTCACGTGATTAAAGAATGGTTTGGACAATGGATTCATGGTGTACTCGCTTATTATATACATTTATCTACATTTTGAACACAAACAAAGTTACGGACCGCAGCTCTGATTGGTTATTTTTTACCGGGAGCGATCGAGTTTCTGCAAATGGCAATAGGACCACTGGGAGGAGCCAGAGGAGCTTGATTTTTTTCACAGATTATCTGTCTCATATTCTACTGTCAGGACATAATGACAGGTTTAACAAATATGTAAAAATATATTTTTTTACAAAAGTTCCCTACAGCACCTTTAAGTTTCCCCCTAATGAAATGATCTTTCATTTTGACAAATATGTTATAATATATAGAAATTATAGTGGTTGTGTTATTAAGATCAATGGTCAAGGTCTGGTTGACATGGCCCACTTATCGCATACTGGTAACTAGAGATGTAGTCAAGTCCAGCTTTGTCGAGTCCAAGTTAAGTCCAAGACCAGGACTAGTCGAGACCGAGTCCGAAGAGGTTTGAGTCCAAGTCAAGTACAAAGTTTCGAGTCCAAGTCAAGACCAAGTCCAATTGAGAGAGAAAAAAT
Organism: Carassius auratus; assembly: GCF_003368295.1. Taxonomy (NCBI): domain Eukaryota; kingdom Metazoa; phylum Chordata; class Actinopteri; order Cypriniformes; family Cyprinidae; genus Carassius; species Carassius auratus. The sequence continues at coordinate 11,229,567 of NC_039285.1, forward strand.
CCTCTTCAAGACCACATAACTAACTACTGATAATGTATGTGATGCGAGAGACAGCATATCTCCTAATCTAAGAAAATCATTTTACACTATTATTTGTAATGATCAAAAAGCATGTGCAAAGTAACAACTGTATGACAGGGGTCTCCAAACTAGATCCTGGAGGGCCAATGCCCTGAAAAAGTTTAGCTTCAACTGGCCTTAACAAACCTATCTGGAAGTTTCTAGTGTGTCTAGTTAGAGCTTGATTAGCTGGTTCAATTGTGTTTATTTAGGGTTGGAGCTAAACTCTAAAGGACACTGGCCCTCTAGAACCGAGTTAGGAGCAGTAGGTAGGGCTGTGCAATTAATCGAAAAAACGGTTAAATTTTGATTTTGGCCTCCAACGATTACGAAAATCCAATAATCGAGATAAAACTATTATTGTGCCCCATTCCCCCCACTTTTGCAGTGCTGCACTTTCGTTTCTCCATAAAAGCCCCGTGCAAATCAGTAAAATCATGTAACGTGACATTTGCAAAATGGGACATTTGAATTATCGAAGTACATTTATTCATGTTTTTAAAAGCGTGAAAGAGAACTTGTGCTGCTCCTCAGGAAGATATAAGTTCTCAGAGACAGAACAGAACACGGACATTGTAATCTTTTAGCGCCTATTGGTCAAGTACATGCAAAAATGTGTCAAAATGCTGTGCTTGGCAATTATTCATGTATACATTTGTCGGTCATGTAATGAATGTAAAGAGTTGAGAATAAAAATACACATGTAACAATAATTTGGATCTGTGCGGCTCTTAAAGTGGCAGTAGGCTATATTTTATTTTAGATTTGATTATTCATTTCTACAGTAGGTTGTACAATGCTACATGAACCTTTTCATATAAACGGCAATAAATACAAAACTAAAGCCAAACTTAAACTGAAATAAGACATTCATAATAAATGGTATAGTGAATAAATGAAATAAACATACTGCTTGAGATTTGCATAAAAAACATTAAAGCACAGTTGGTTTAATTTGTATCTTTTTATGCTATTGTATTTGTTCCTTTGCTTTTTTATTACTGACAGTTTAATTATTTTCAAAAATTTTGAGGACTTTTTGTTTGTTTGAAATTCCGCTGGTCTCTAGAATGTAGATGTCATAGCAAGTCAAGTCAACTCTGCTTTATTGTCAATTCTTCCACATGTACAGTACATAAATGCAGAGAATTGAAATTGTGTTACTCTCAGAGCCTTGGTGCATACAGATAACACTAACAGTAGAACATAAAACAGATAATAAAATATAAAGTACAACTATACAAATAGTTCATGTAAAAAGAAAGATAAGTAAAGCTGCACATGGTAGATAGAGTGCAAACCAGTGAAGTAAACAGTGCAGATATAATGATTGTAGCAACCTTATTTACAGGAAATACATATTTGATATATGTCACTATCTTTAAATATATAAAAAAAAATAGATAAAGTCTTGGTCATATGGCCCCCTCATGATCAGGTTAAATAATCGCAATTACAATATTGACCAAAATAATCGTGATTATGATTTTTGCCATAATCGAGCAGCTCTTGCTGTAGGGTCAAATTATTTCTATGTACTTTATTTACATTTTATTTACTTTATAATGCTGCTATTGCTGACATTATGTCTGTGGTCAAAAATTAAAATGACTGGTGCCTTGGTGCAGTGCACACACGCAAAGTTCGGGATATGACAAATGCGTGCGGTTAAGGTTAGAAGGGATACGTTTGGCTCTACTGGGCATGCGCACATAAATACAGTGAAATTTTTGTAATGATGTACTAGGGCTTGCATAGTAGTTGGCACTGTCAGAAACAATCTGGAGTGTGGAGCTGTTACTTTCTATGACCTTATCTATCTTGCATGTAAACATATAATATGTAATGTAATAATTAGGGTTGTGCCTGAAGCCGAATACCTTATTCGGAATGGCACGTACAATGCCTTCAAAAATTAATAACAGACAAGGAATAATTCTGCCTGAGTACTCAGCTGAATCTGATACACGGTGTTTGCTAGATAACAGCTGAGCCAGGGGATCAGCGTAATATTATACAAAGACCTCTAAAGTCACGAGTGTGAAGTGAATGAATGTAAACTTTATGAATGAAAGGAGCGCAAATCAAACACTGCATTGCTGTTGCCTCTCCGTGCATCTCTCAGAAATCAGAGCTTTGTAAGAGTAATTTCACCTATAATAATACATCATACACGTTATATTATTTGTAAATATTTAAAAGGCAATGATTTAAAGCTTAGGCTACGATATGAAAGCACAGTACGCTCACCAATCAAACAGCCGCGTTGCACCTCTCAGTCTCAAAAACCAAACAAGTTCTCTCTCAAGAGCTTGGCTTAGATATGGATACATTTTCTACTTGTCCTACATGTTTGCATCTTTACCTTTTGCTGGTTTGCCTGGCACACGCGCATTTGTTTAAAAGTTCACTAAACATTATAGACTTGCTTAAAGAGTTCTGCGTAATGAAAATGTGCGCATTGAATTGAAATCGATTCAGTCGTGTTCAAATGATCACTAAACGTTTGTCATGAGTTCTCTCTGCTTGCATGATAAATATTATTTGAGAAATTTATAATTATTTTAGTTTAACATGACATACTTGTTCAGTGATAACTACGGGAAAAAAAAATCATAATGGTCTTATGAAGCAACTGTACAACATATCCGAAAGCAGATATGAAAAATGTTGTGACTGTTACAAACAGAAATACTGGCTGTTACATTAAAATGTAAATATGTCATGTCATGTCATAATTATATTTTTTTTTTTACATTTACATATGTAATTGTTGCATAGGGCTATACATAAGCATTTATTGATGAAAAAAATACCGGAGTTGGTAAATTCCTAATAATGTACTTATTTTTATTTGTTTTAGGTATTTTAATAAGATAGATTACGTTTCCTAAAATACGTTGCGCCAACAGCTAAACTAACGCGATCTATATAAAGGTGTTTGAACAATGAAACACTTACACATGCACATATCGGAATATCATGCTAGAGCTAAAAAATTTGTGAAATTTTGAATAAAAAAGGAAATAAAAGCAGATCATCAGTCATTCAGCGCTATTGTGGCTGCGGTGTGACAAGCAATGAATGGCGTGTCTCCATGGGAACCATAAAGTGATACTACGATCAATAATGGTCGCCTTTGTCTTTGTTTTGTTTTGAGTGTATGGTCAATAAATAAAGGAATTAAAAAGATGGGCACAAAACCTGTTTGTCGCGCCCCACTTTTCATGTCTCTATCTCAGCAATAGGGGTACCTCCGTTTGGTCAGGATTTATCTTTTTTTGCCTGGTGTCGACCAACAATGAAAAATCGTTGTCTGGCTGCCTTTCAGAGTACTTTTCATCTTTCCGTCAGCTTTCTCCAACCACTCATCCCTGCAACTGCACAAAATAGTGGACAAACTTGGTAGAGAAAGCAGATTGGGTAATACCAAGTAGTTGGAGCAGGGGGGTACTTTAAAGAATATTTAAAATATGATACTATCTTTCTTGCTGGCAAATTAAATTAATAAAAGAAAACGAACAAAATTATTCGTTCTGAATATTTCATATTTATTTTAATCTGAATGATGTGATGATATTGGGGGTGTTATATTAGCTGGATCTCATTTTTGAGGGGGTCATGACCCCCGTAAATCCTGTGCAAATTATGTGCATGAGTTTAAGGCTATCTAGGTGTAGACATACATAAAACACAATCTAACAGGTACAAAATTAAGTGATAAACATCTAAACTTTTCAGAACAGCAAGTGTGCCGCTTGTCAAGCACATCCTTTCCCGTAACAAAATTTTTAAGGAGAATTATTATATTTTTATTTTTTTTGCTGGACACGGTCGAGACCGACGAGAACATTTGGCGAGTCCAATGGCCAAGTCCGAGACAAGTCCGAATGCAAACGCAACGAGTCCGAGACGGCAGAAAAATGTCTTGAGACCGGGCTCAGGTACTACACACTACTGGTAACTAACTTAAGCATTGAAAGTCATTTTAAAATAGCCCTACATTGAAAGTAAATTAATTTAGTACAGTAGATAGTCCATAAAGATGCTAACTACACAACCAGCTGAATACTACTCATTTTGCTTACAAAATTTAATCAAAACAAATTATTTAAAACATGAACAAAAAATACTAAGGGCCAGATTTACTAAACATGACAAATAAGACAGGTGTACCAGTAAACTATCACAAACCTTAACAAATTGTGCTGTAATTCATTTCAGTTTTTTCACTGCGTGTCTTTAGTAAATCAGGCGAATGTTCTCTAAATTTGTAAAAAAAAATAAAAAAATAAAAAAAATTGCTCTATTGTGCAGATATTTTGGCCACCTGAGCAAAAATGAAGAAAAAAAAAACATGAATGTGAATTCTTATATCGTTATCGTCTTGTTATCTTTCTGTGCCCATCATCCACTATTTCCACCACTTAATCAAGACACTCTTCATTAAAACATACAACATTTTATTTCACATGTAATTACGTTTGCATTGGCTCTAATGTTGAGCTGTTTCTACAGCAACATTTGGCACACGTCGGTCTCCTGCTATAAAACCTGTAAACCACATTCATCGGCTCTAACTCGACACCAACTCTGCAGTGGTTTGCCCTGAGCATTGCAATTATTTTGCTTTTACTAGAATTTGGCTTTCCCATTTAATTTGTGTGTGTGTCGTGTGCATGGCATATTATTGCTGTGTGGTCATGATGTGTGCATGGCCACACATGTTTGCAAGTTGGAAGGAACACCGACCAGGACAACAGTCTTTCTTGCCCAAAGAGGGTTTGCGCTGATGAATGTTAGTAAATCTGGCATTAAGTTTCCTTTTAAATCATATAAAATCTTAGTGATCTGTGGGCCTACCTGTGTCCATTACAGCAAATATGTGTACGAGGATTGAAGGTTTGTTCTCCACAGCAGTGCTCACCAAGACGGGGTCGGGCAGGCATTTGGCAAAAAGTGTTTGGTGGAGCATATATAACACCTCCAACACACTCTGACTGCTCAGGCACATTGAGATGAAGAATTCCATTACAGCACAGCACATTGTCATCTAACAGAGTGTAGACATCTGTGCCACAGCACTGAAGCACACAGATACACATAAGCAGTTAAAATATGTTAATATAATATAATTTTCTAAATACTTTATAAGCAAATTTTACTGAAAACCAGTGTTTAGAGAAATCTCCAATTTATTTGAATTTCTGTCCCTGCAGAACTAATCTTTAAGTCAAAAGTCAGTACCTTAGTAAGTGCTGAAGCCTTCTCATAGAGATTCCCTGAGCAACATATTTTTTTATTGGGATTGTAGGGTTTTGTTCCACACTTGGATTCTAGAAAAGAATGAGTAAAGAGTGTGTGATTACTACAAAAATATAATTACAATCACCATAATTTCCATCAATGACAAAAGTGATTTATATAAATTTTACATATCAGGTTAGGCAAGTATTAACAGAACAGACTATCAATGGAAACAGATAATTATACGATCAAATGAGAGATTTGTAAAACTATTAATACACAATGAGGATGCCAAGTGCTTTACCTAAGTTTCTGGAGAGTTTGCTTGAGATTTTCAGTCACACACAAAAACAAACAGAAGAATTATTATAAAATAGACCTGTAAAAAAATCTAAATTTAGACCAATCTAAATTATTTTCTGCAGTAGTCAACATGCTACGGATACTGTTGACACAATTTATGTGTAACTCACCTGGTGGGAAGAGAGCCTTGCTGGGATTCTCTTCTTTTATCAGTATCTGTGAATAAGATTCAGATTATAACCTACTAAAACAAATGACAGATATATTACTTTTAGTCTAATAATCACACCTGTTACTTTTGGACAGCAAGTTTCATTTTTTGGCTTTACTTCTAGTGCAAGATTAATACAGCAGCAGTGGGTTGTCATGTCATACGTTTCCTTGCCACAGCAAAAAAGATTTTCCTTCCTTTGAAATATGTTGTTGCCACCACAACACAAATGAGTTGTTGTCAGGTACAGGACTGTAAATCAGTGTAAGAGAAACTCATTATAAAATAAGTCTTACTTGATCTAATGGTATAAAGATAAACCAACCTCAAAATAATTATATATAATTAATTATAATTAAGCATGCAAGAATTTGTCAAATCTGAACAATGTGTCCATCAAGGTGTTCAAGGTGCATGAAGTGCATCGGCTACCTTTGCCACAGCATTTTGCATGAGTGCTGCTTTGAGTCAGAATCCTGCCACCACAGCAAATCTCATTAAGGGGATTGTAAGCTACAGAATCACAGCAGTCAGAAACCAGCTGGCTTAACCCGTTAGTTAAATTACCTGCACCACATTGAAATAAAAACCAAGTGTGTTAAAAATCTGTTTGTTTATGGTTTATGGTTTATCTCATTGTGAATCACATCTTCTACTCTCTGTGACTCAGCAACCACAAGCTAACAGCTACAAGTGCCTCTCCTACCATTGCAGCAGGAACTTTCTGAGATCTTGTACGACACATTTCCACAACAGTGCAGATGATGGCTGCCTTCCATCTTTCCACTGAAACCTGCATTGCTGGTCACATTAAAAAGGCGTATCACTTCCATTTTACTCTTACCAAATAATTCTGGTAAATAACATTTAACTGATCTATGATTGAATGCATATGTAATAAAAAAAAAAAAAATAACATAAAAAATATCTTATGAAACGGTGCTCAGAGGCTGTGTCAGGTCACTCACTGGCTCCTTCTGCCATGATGGCAAATTCCTGAGGAACAAAGAGATGATCCATTATGAAAAGTGGTATCTATTATCATATGGATAAGACCGCTCTAAATGCTAAACATTAAAATCAGCATGTCTTATTGTAAACAAATTTATCAGTGAAAAAATATTTGTAATCTTGAATCAAAATGCAATAACTTGTTCTGCCTCTAAAATTATACTTTTCTTCTTTGCTGATGTTATCATGATAACATGAAAAAATCAGATGTGAAAGGGCACATGATTTATAGTCTCTCATGATTTTTTAAATCCCTCTCCTCCCACCTGACCCATTCTTGGTTTGCAGCACCCACTTATGACAATTCCCAGGACACAAAAACAAAGGTCTCCCTATAATTTTAGTAAGGAATACAGGTTGCATTTCATTCATCGTTAACTTTAAAAGGTTCAGGATGAAAAGTTTGGAAGAAAATGTTTAGACAAAATATCACACTATTATTTTCATCTATACAGTGGAATTCAGTGGTCTCCAAAACAACACTGGACTCCACTGACTTAATTTAATGGACAAAATATATGATATTGTTTTCCAGAGAAGTTCATCATACATTTTGTATTGACTTGACTGTGAGTAAAGCTAATCAATGATAATTGTTTGGTGAACTATTCCTTTAACCTTAAGCCTTTGTAAAGTAAATTCTCATGCAATGTTCAATTGTATTTGCATTCACTCTCCTTATGACCTGTTGATTCAAAAATGTATGCCATGTATTTTCTTCTTTTAAGTGTTTGTTGGTACACAATACTTCATTGGATGGCACTGATGTAAAAGTCCTTAATGTTTCCTGAGAGTGTGAAATGAACTTGCCACATGTTGCGAATACAATTTTCCACTCCAGTTTCTCCTAGTGTACTTTTTCATAGGGTAAAAGCAGTTTTGTTATTTTAATATTAGTATTTTGTATTTGTGAGAAGTTATTAATGAAGGTTGTTCCTACAAAAAGTCATATTTTAAATTGTGAAGATAACATTCATTTCGGTCAGTTAACGGTGTAACGTTAATGATTTATTACTTATTATAAGAAACATTTAAATATTATTTCCTTAATTGCCAGTCAACAGACTACAACAAGCAAAACAATGCGGGAACGAGAAAGGAAAATAGTACTTTGAATTTTTTGTAAGTTTGCAGCGATACAGGGACTGACAAACAGTCGAAGATTTGGGAAACGCAGCCAAGAACTGTCTGAAAAAGAAAACTAAGACTAACTCTGTCGAGCATCACAATCATCAAAACAAACAAACGAACAAAAATACTTGCCAAAATAAAACAACGGAATTCATAACAAAATTCCCAAATTCCGTTAATCGTACAGAACTCCCAAATCACTCCAAGGGCTATCGTTACTCTACCACTGTGATCAAGTTACTGTCCCTCGGTGCCAGGTCAAAATGGTATCCAGTCTAGGAGGGTGTGTAACAATGCTTTGCTCTAACAGTTCCTTGATTTGTGGGTCTGAATTTGTTAAGCGTCAAGATACGCCATTTGCCGTCTTCGGGCTTCGCGGTACACGGGCAAGTACCTCACGCAACTTGCCGAGAAATACTGTGCACAGTGTCCTGCTCGTGACCACACTCAAGCGCGACCCCGCTGAAAGCAAACTCAAGCGCGAGCCAGCTGAAGCTGAAATCGAAACGTGTCCGCCTCCACGAGCAAACAAGCAACAACAAAACAAAACAAAACAAAACAAAACAAAACAAAACAAAACAAAACAAAACAAAACAATAATTCCCGGTGATAGATTGTCATGCTAATTTATAATTACTCTCCACTTTAGTGCACATTATTAATTAGACTCACTTAATAATCAATTTAATATCCACTCGTATAAATTATTATAATAATTATATTAATATAAAACTAGTATTAATTGCATGACAACATGTCTAAAGTATATATATATATATATATATATATATATATATATATATATATATATATATATATATATATATATATATATATATATATATATATATCATGTCATTATAGTGTTTCGTTACTTACCTTGTGCAGAGGATGTAGCAAAAACGTACAAGATTGTCACTACCCCTGCAATAAAAAATATAATGTTAAAATAAATAAATAAATTAACACATTTTAAAATCCCATAAAAAATACTAGGTAATTTATTACAACTTAAAAATATGTTGTCATACATGCAGTTAATGAGTAGATCTCCATTGTGTATCCCTGTCCAATAAAGTTGGAATATCCCAAGACAGTTGGATGAGAGCTTATGTAGGCTACTTTATAATAACTTTTTTGCTCCTCCTAGCTCTGCAAGCTTTAGTAAGAAAGGGCCATAATTTATTAAGCTGTTGACCCCCAGAAAAAAAAGTGTTTGGGACACAATAAATTTATACTTACACTAATACTAATAGACTACAGGGTAAAACACTAAAAGTGTAGATTTTAACAATACTAAAGATCATATATGGTCCCAATCTGTCTAGTGTTAAAAGTACACCGTTCGTAATGTTGAATAGTACCTAATACTGTAGAAAAATTACACTCCAAGTGTAAAGTGTTACACTTGCTATTGTTGTTTAAATTTTACACTATGGGGTATTTAACACCCCTGGTGTTGTTTTAAGTGTTATTAATAAATTACTATTTCCAGTGAAAAAATAAAAATAAAATAAACAAAAATGCTATTGTATGGTGTTAATGTACACTATAAAAAAGAATTCGGTAAAAAAAAACGGATAATGTACTTGCAGAAAATTACCAGGAAATTTTCTGTTAAATTAAGTGGTCCCAGAGAGGATTTGCCACTTTCGTGGAGTGGGTGCTGGAGAAAAATGGATCTTCATGGACTGTCATCACCGCCAAAGAGGGTATCTCCAACTCCACTCCCGACTCAGAGACCAGCCAGCCACCATCAAGCCACATGGAGCCAGAGCCCACCGCAGCCGCAGAGCCCGAGCCATCCACTGACGGGAAGCATGACCTCGAGAGCGTGACTGACCAGGTGTGTGAGCCGGCAACACCGTGCATCGTGGGAGTCTTAGTGGAGATCGAGGGCGTGGAGGAAAGCCCTGCCCACACTTCTGCGACTGAGGGTGAGCTGTATTTGGTCTCGGGAAATTTGTAGCAACTTATGGATCTAATGGACTCGTCTATGGAGGTTCCGCCCAGCCCTGAGTTTTCTGTTTCTCCTCTGGTTCCCCCCAGCTTTGAATTTCCTGTGTCTCCGCTGGTTCCGCCCAGCTCAGAATTTTCTGTCCCGCAGCTCACCCTCAGTCCGCGCCATCTGGGCGCGATGGTTCGCCGCTGGACTGCCAGTCTCCAGCTCCGCCTTGGCGTGTTAAGGTCCTGTCTCCGCCTCCAGCCTCTGAACCCTGGACTCCTCCTCGGTCCTTTGACCCAGCGGCTCTGCCTTGGCTCTTAGCTCCCTCGTCTCCACCGTGGCCTGGCATCCCACCTGCTCCACCGGGATCCCTCGTCCCTCCGGCCCCACCTTGGTCAGTTGTCGACCATCCACCGCCTCGGGACTCTGTTCCTCTGGTTTCACATCATCACTCCATCGCTCCGGCTCTGTCAGGCTCCTCCTTCCCTGGTTCCACCTCCATCCTCGGTCGCTCCGGCTCCACAGCGGTCTTCCAGGACCCCACCTACGTCTTGGTTGCCTGAGCCTTCTGCTCCACCTAGGCCCTCCGGATCCTCGACGTCACCCTGACTCTGCGGCTGCGCTGCTCCATCTTGGGCTCCTCACCCACCGGTGCAGTCTCTGCCTGTAGGCCCCCTGGTGTCGTCTGCTAATTCCCCACCATGGCTCCTCCCGCCATCGACTCCACCCTGGATCTCCGTCCTGGCTGGTCTCTGGAGGACCATCTGGCTCCTCCTGCTCCGGGCTCCTCCCTGGCTCCTCCCTCCATCCACTCCGCCCTGGTCCCTACCTCCATGCTCCCTCTTCACCTGCTCCTTGCCTGCTCCTCGCCTGCCTCCAGAACCCCCACCCTCCCTCCGCTGGTATTCCACCTTTCCGGGAGGGGGCAAACTGTTACATTTATGAACTTTCTGTTCCCTTATTTGGTCACCTTCCTTCTTGTTTTGGTTAATGGATTATTATCCACCTGTCTCCAGTTCCCTCATTACTGTGTGTTCAAATACCCGTTCTGTTCAGTTCCTCCTCGTCCGTGATTGAATGTGCATCTCTATGTGAAGGTGAGTGTTAACCTGAGATCGCATTGTATTGTAAACGTAATATATTGTCTGTATTCTCCTTCTTCCTTAAGTAAACTCCTCATTTGTTCCATATCCTCCTCGAGCACTTTAGTATTTCGTTTAGCACTGCACATACTTGTAACACAGACTGGTTTTATTAAAGGTAGGCAGGCATCCAACAACACGCAGATTATACGATTTAATCTGTTATTCATAACTACAACAGGAAAATACCATTATAGTCACTTTAGATGCAGAAAAAGCTTTTGACATAGTCAATTGGAACTTTTTATTCACCACATTACAAAAATTTGGCTTTGGTGAGTTGTTTATTAATTGGATTAAAATTCTGTACACATCACCTTCTGCCACAGTCACAACCAATGGACTAACATCACAAAGATTCACACTGCACAGGGGGACTAGGCAAGGATGCCCACTCTCTCCTTCTTTATTCACCATCTTCATTGAACCCTTAGCAGCAGCCATCCGTCAGTACCCACTCATCAGAGGAATCCACACACCCCAAACACAACACAAGATTAGTTTATATGCTGATGACATTTTACTCTATTTGCAAAATCCTCAATCATCTCTGCACTCACCGTCATCATCCGGACTACTCACCTTCTCTCCGCCATCATCCGGATTCCTCACCTCCTCACCACCACCACGGAGTGTTGTCTTCTCAGCCTCATTGTTCCTTTCTGTTTTTATATTCATCTCACTTCATTAAAACTGTTAACTCGCATCTGGTTCCTGACTTTCCTTCACTCCAACGTGACACAATTAACTAAAACCATTGATCTATACAATATCAGATTATGCAATAAATTGGAATAAAACTTCAATACTTCCGCTACATCAAACTAAATGGGATGTTGTAGCCCAGGTATCACCCATTCCTCTATGCACAGGCCACATCACTTATTTAGGTGTTAAGGCTTCCTCCAGGCTGTCAGAGCTGACTGGACTCAACTTCACTCCTCTACTGAAAACGTTAGAAGACTACCTTCACCGCTGGCACAACTTACCACTCTCCATCCAGGGCAGAATAGCTATAATCAAAATGACAGTACTACCAAAAATAAACTATTTTCTCAATGATCCCAACCCAACCTTCTCTCAACTGGTTCAAATATTTAGACTCCATCATTACCCGATTCTACTGGAAAAATAAACCACCCTGGATAAAATTAAGCACTTTACAAAAACCCAAATCCTTAGGAGGATTAGAAGCACCGCATTTTTACCATTACTCACTAGCATTACTCATTTTCTAGCATTACTCATTTTCTTACTTAGCAGGAGTACGGTATCAGGAGCAATCAATTCTTGAATTATCTGCAACTCAAATCAGCTGTATTATCCAAAATCAACAACAGAACTATCAACATTCACCTAGCTATCAAAATTATAGCTAATTCAAATAAATCCATAACTTTACCAACAATCAAATGGAAAGAAGACCTTTCAATTGCTCCAGATACCGACTTCTGGACTCAAATTTGTAAAAATATTTATTCCGTGACTAAAAACGCCAACCTTCAGCTCATACAGTATAAGACTCTTCATAGAACACACTACACTGGGGAAAGGCTGGCTAAAATGGGATTCACATCAGGAATTTGCTCACACTGCTCACAAAACTGTCCGGACACATAAATCCACGGCCCATGGCACTGCCCACCTATTAAACATTTTTGGAAAGACGTCACTGAATCCCTGTCCTACCTCCTGGGCTGCCGCATCCCATTATCCCCCATACTCTGTCTACTAGGTAATCTATCAACTCTCAATTAGGAAATAACAAACAAAAGGATGCTCCTTGTAGCCTTAGCCATCGCCAAGAAAACTATCTTCTTGAACTGGAAATCCCGAAGCACTATTCACATAACACACTGGAAAAATTTGCTCATAGACTACATCTCCCTAGAATATTTTTCACCTCATTACAACTGTATATCAAAACCTCAATACTCCAGATAAGACCTCATCCAACTATTACAAATCTGACACACTCATCCCGATTAATTATGTATTCATTTATTATTATACATTTACAAAAGGTTTTAGTAATATTGTGAGTATTTTCATTATTATAATTATTATTGACATTATGGTTATTAATATTTGTCAATATTATTTTAATATTGTCAATATCATAGAAACATTTAACAGTGATGGAATGTTGGCGATGTGATGATAATTTACTTGATATAAGGGCGGTAATGGTATAAAGTATATATTAAATGATTAAAATAAATAAATGAATAAATAAATGGATAAATGAAATGATGATGATAATAATGATATGGATATATAAAATATAAAATATAACCAAATCAAGTCAACATATAACACATACCACACATGATTTTAATGCACCACATGCTGATTTTAATGCACTTCACCTTTTTAATGCACCACCTTAGTTTAGGCATACATACAAATAGTAACTGTACAGTGAATGAGAAGAAAGGGAAAGAAAAGGGGAAAAAAGAAAGAGAAAAGAAAAAGGAAAAAATAAGAAAAGGAAGAAAGGGAAAGGGAAAGGAGAGAAAAAGAAAAAAGAAAAAAAAGGAAAAGGAAAAGAAAAGAAAAAAAGAGAGAGGGGGGAAAACATGCACACTGACACAGAAACTAGGAGAGGTGTGGTATGTGGTGGGTGTGTGTCACACGTGTGTGTATTGTTATTATTGTTATTATTATTATTATTATTATTATTATTATTGAGAGAGAAGATCCTCGAAGTATTCCTTCCACCGCCCGACGATATCCCTGGAAAAGTCTATGCCAGGGTACTGGAGAGGAGAATTCGGCCGATAGTGGAACCTCGGATCCAGGAGGAACAGTGTGGTTTTCGTCCCGGTCGTGGAACACTGGACCAGCTCTATACCCTTTCCAGGGTGCTGGAGGGTTCATGGGAGTTTGCCCAACCAGTCCACATGTGTTTTGTGGACTTGGAGAAGGCATTCGACCGTGTTCCTCGCGACATCCTGTGGAGGGTGCTCCGGGAGTATGGGGTCGGCGGCTCCCTACTTAGGGCTGTTCGGTCCCTGTACGACCGGAGCAAGAGCTTGGTTCGCATTGCCGGCAGTAAGTCAGACCTGTTCCCGGTGCATGTTGGACTCCGGCAGGGCTGCCCTTTGTCACCGGTTCTGTTCATAATTTTTATGGACAGAATTTCTAGGCGCAGCCAAGGGCCGGAGAGTGTCCGGTTTGGGGACCATACGATTTCGTCGCTGCTTTTTGCGGATGATGTTGTCGTGTTGGCATCCTCAGACCAGGACCTTCAGTGTGCATTGGGACGGTTTGCAGCCGAGTGTGAATCGGCTGGGATGAGAATCAGCACCTCCAAGTCCGAGGCCATGGTTCTCAGTCGGAAAAGGGTGGATTGCCCACTTCAGGTTGGTGGAGAGTTCCTGCCTCAAGTGGAGGAGTTCAGGTATCTTGGAGTCTTGTTCACGAGTGAGGGAAGGATGGAACGTGAGATTGACAGACGGATCGGTGCAGCTTCTGCAGTAATGCGGTCGCTGTACCGGTCTGTCGTGGTGAAGAAGGAGCTGAGCTGTAAGGCAAAGCTCTCGATTTACCGGTCAATCTACGTTCCTACTCTCACCTATGGTCATGAGCTGTGGGTCATGACCGAAAGGACAAGATCCCGGATACAGGCGGCCGAAATGAGCTTTCTCCGTCGGGTGGCTGGGCGCTCCCTTAGAGATAGGGTGAGAAGCTCGGTCACTCGGGAGGAGCTCAGAGTAGAGCCGTTGCTCCTCCACATCGAGAGGAGCCAGCTGAGGTGGCTCGGGCATCTATTTCGGATGCCTCCTGGACGCCTTCCCAGGGAGGTGTTCCAGGCACGTCTCACCGGGAGGAGGCCCCGGGGAAGACCTAGGACACGCTGGAGGGACTATGTCTCCCGGCTGGCCTGGGAACGCCTCGGGGTCCCCCCGGAAGAGCTGGAGGAAGTGGCTAGGGAGAGGGAAGTCTGGGCGTCTCTGCTTAGACTGTTGCCCCCGCGACCCGGCCCCGGATAAGCGGAAGATGATGGATGGATGGATTATTATTATTACTACAATAATTATTATTGATATCACTGTCGCTGTCAACGCAAAGTGTTATCATAATCGCCATCTTTAGCATTACTATTAGTATACTTTTTTATTATTACTATTGTTGTTATTATTATTATTATTATTACTATTGTTGTTGTTATTCTGTTATTATTGATATAACTATTGCAATTGTACGTTCAATACAAAATATTATCATCATCGCCATATTTAGTATTACTATTATTAATGTCATTATTGTTACTATTATTATTGATATAAATGTTGTTATTATTATTATTGTTATTATGGATTTTATCAGTTTCAACATCATCACTTTTTTTGTGTTAGAATGAGTACCAATACTGTTATTGTTATTATCACTATTATCAATGTTATATATTATTATTTTTATTGATATTACTATTGCCGTCAACACAACTTATCACCATCCGTAGTATCATTATTGTATCATTACTGTCATTGTTATCACTGATATCACTGGTACCGTCACCACTAAATAATATTATCATTATTATTATACATGCTATTACTATTTAAATACTATTTAATACTTCTACATATTACTATTATTATTTGTAGTCGCTGTTTTTTTTATTACTGCTGTTTTATTGTTGTTTTTGTGTTCTGTTGTTGTGTTATGTGTTTACCTTATGTATAATTAAAAAAAAGAATAATAAAATAAAAAAAAGACTTGTCATGAGCCGTCACAAGAGAGCTACAGAATTCAAATAAACAATCTTCTGCCTTTCTTTACTTTTCTTTTTTTTGGTGGATCATCTCATTCTGTTTGTGACACTGTACGCTACAAAATATGCAATTTTTTTAGTACCAAGATGCAGTTTCTGAGCGTGAGTTATTCCATAATGGACACACACAATTCTGTCCCTGAAGAACTGAAACATAAACAAAGGAATTATCATCCATATTACAATGTTATTGCTTTGTTGGACTAAACATGCTCCATGAGATGTCATTCAGTGGACCCTTACCTTCCTAACTAAACTGGTATTTACAGCTGTGGATGTGTTTATGACTCGTTATTGCAACAAATCTGGTATGTACTGCGTTTTCTTTCTTCATGTTTTGATGTATACTGCTTACACAAATTTAGCAAATACATTCTTTATAAGCTTTCCATTGAATAACAGCAATCTATCATCAATGCTTGAGGCTTAGATCTTTATAATAATATATAGTTTGTTAAGATTAAATTTGTCCCGTTTCATTTAATCTATTCGTAAACATTGACACGTGCGAGTTGAGGGGAGTTGAGGACGCGGACATCAGGATGCAGGCTAAAAGGTTAACAAACAACTCCTCAATCAATTCCATAGTCACACCCTGCTTCAGCCACTGTAGGTCCTTCCAGGTGGCCAGGGTCATCAAGCAGGCCAGGTCTACCTCGATACGGATGCGTTCATTATGCCATGTATGCGGCGGAATTAGAGGTTGCAACCAGTACTCAAGGGGTCTCATTCTGACAGCCCCAACTAAAGTACCGGTGATGCAGAGGCCATGATCAGATCAGAAATCACTTTTCAAAAACTACAATGTATGACTTGTTTGGACTACAATGCATATTTTCCGGGATTTGTGATATCACAAAGATTGACAAATGGGACGAGACCTGTTTGAACTGCACTAGAGAAGACAACCATGGGAGATGCTGTTCCCAAGACAGACAAGCTTAGAGTGGTTACAATCATCCAGGTTTAAATTGCCCTCAAAATTATTTGATTTGACGTAATGGCGTCAAGTCTATCAAACAATCAAATATATTAAGTCAGTAATCATAACTTTAGTCAAATAAAAACCTCATAATAATGAAAAGTTTACAATTAAGTTTTGCAACAACACAACCAAATACAGTAACAGCAATTATGTGCATATGATGATTTAAGTCTTGAAGATATAAAGTAAATACATTAGGTGTCATCAGCGCAGAAACCATGATCCACTTACTATACATAATCCATTGCGATGTACAGTACTTGTTATTAAATTAACTTACGTTTTGCCAGATTGCCCTTCATTCAAGCCTTCGGTTTACCCGGCCTCATAACATTAGCACAGAATCAGTTCAGAATTGTGACGAGTGGGGCAGGGCTGAGAGATGTGGGAACGAGCGAGGCCAGTAGAGTGATTGGGAAATGAACGACACCTGCGACCCACTACCGGTCTCGAGTCCCACAGAGGAGATGGAAGGATATAAAACTGGAGCGTTGACAGTGGAGGATGAGAGAGGACCAGGCCTGGGCCATTATTTTATGTTTTGCTTTTTATTTATGCGCATCAGTCGTCCGTGAGGGGCTGATGCGCTGTTTTGTTTATTTTGTGATTGTTAAAGTTTCATTTTGATTGTGCGCCGGTTCCCGCCTCCTTCTTCCGGATGAATATGGAGATTTTATTATTACAAGAATCAATCACCAAAAAAAAAAAAAACAGTTTGATTCAGACGCGCTGTAAATCAGTCGGCTTCACATTGAATCACGGATGCGCAGTATCATTAGCTCCTCGGTTCTTGAAATGGACGTGTCCGAAAGAAACGGTTTTTGGTTCAGTGTACTGATGATCCGAAAACCGATGCAACCGATTCTTGACTCGAGAACGAGAACCGCTCTTACTGGCACGTGCTGCACTTCAGTATCATCAGCTGCTCTACTCGTGTTCCATGTTCTGTTTAATAAAACTCAGTTTGTGAATGTGTCATCATTAACTATAAATACAGTACAGATATTTCATAAATCATTCCTTATTCCTATTAAACATAGAGTCTTAATTATTGTCCAACTTCCTTGAAAACCCCTTGTATAATCAATAACCTTTATTTATATAGTGCTTTAAACAAAATACATTGCGTCAAAGCACTGAACAACATTCATTTGGAAAACAGTGTCTCAATAATGCAAAATGATAGTTAAGGCAGTTCATCATTGAATATAGTGATGTCATCTCTGTTCAGTTAAATAGTGTCTGTGCATTTATTTGCAATCAAGTCAATGATATCGCTGTAGATGAAGTGACCCCAACTAGCAAGCCAGAGGCGACAGCGGCAAGGAACCGAAACTCCATCGGTGACAGAATGGAGAAAAAAACCTTGGGAGAAACCAGGCTCAGTTTGGGGGCCAGTTCTCCTCTGACCAGACGAAACCAGTAGTTCAATTCCAGGCTGCAGCAAAGTCAGATTGTGCAGAAGAATCATCTGTTTCCTGTGGTCTTGTCCTGGTGGTCATCTAAAACAAGGTCTTTACAGGGGATCTGTATCTGGGGCTCTAGTTGTCCTGGTCTCCGCTGTCTTTCTGGGCAGTAGAGGTCCTTTCTAGGTGCTGATCCACCATCTGGTCTGGATACGTACTGGATCCGGGTGACTGCAGTGACCTGCTGATCTGGATACAGACTGGATCTGGTGGCCACAGTGACCTCGGAACAAGAGAGAAACAGACAAATATTAGCGTAGATGCCATTCTTCTAATAATGTAGAAGGTACATGTTATGTGAACTGTTACTGGTTCCGGTTTACCTTATTAATGCAGCCTAAAAATCCTTTAACGGATTTGGATATTAAAAGCATATTAGTATGTTATGTGTATGCCAGGTTAAAGAGATGGGTCTTTAATCTAGATTTAAACTGCAAGAGTGTGTCTGCCTCCCGAACAATGTTAGGTAGGTTATTCCAGAGTTTAGGTGCCAAATAGGAAAAGGATCTGCCGCCCGCAGTTGATTTTGATATTCTAGGTATTATCAAATTGCCTGAGTTTTGAGAACGTAGCGGACGTAGAGGAGTATAATGTAAAAGGAGCTCATTCAAATACTGAGGTGCTAAACCATTCAGGGCTTTATAAGTAATAAGCAATATTTTAAAATCTATGATGTTTGATAGGGAGCCAGTGCATTGTGGACAGGACCGGGCTAATATGGTCATACTTCCTGGTTCTAGTAAGAACTCTTGCTGCTGCATTTTGGGGTGTACTCACACTAGGCACGGTTGCCATGAACCGGGCCCGAGTACGATTGTCCCCCCTCCCCACTCCCCCTCTGGCCTGCACTCACATATAGGGTTTCAGCATTCGTGCCGGAGCACGCTTACGTCATTATGGTGCGACGGTTTCGGGATAAACAGGAAGAGCGGCGCTCTCTGAACACAATGGAGTGCATCGCTCTGTTTTCTTTGTGGATAATTTTGTGTTTGGTCCACAGCCTGTTGTTAAACAGATGTGTCGCCTTAGTGGCGCGAAAATTTTCACAATCGTGCTGCTCGTATGAGGATGTTTGCAAGGTACCAGATGAAGTGCAGCAAGGACTTTGCAGTTTTTAGTTTTTATGCGTTTTGCACCTCTGCCGTAGACCAAAGCGACCCTTTCCCTGCCATGTTGGTTTTGGAGCGTCGCAAAACCGTGATGCAAAGCGTCCTTTTCTGTGCTCCGGCACGGTTATCGCTCACACTGCATGCGAACCGTGCCCGAGTCCAACTGAACCGTGCCCTGGCCCACCTCCTCCAAGCGGGCCAGGGCCGGCTAATCGAGCCGCGCCCGGGCACGATTCGGAGCACTCACACTAGTCAAACGAACCGCGCTTTGGTGGTCAAACGCACTCGGGCACGGTTCAAACTGGCTAGTGTGAGTACACCCTTGGACTAGCTGTAGTTTGTTTACTAAGCGTGCAGAACAACCACCCAATAAAGCATTACAATATAAATGCATGGATTAACATTTCTGCATTTGACATTGAGAGCATATGCCATAATTTAGATATATTTTTAGATGGAAAAATGCAGTTTTACAAATGCTAGAAACGTGGCTTTCTAAGGAAAGATTGCGATCAAGTAGCACACCTAGGTTCCTAACTGATGACAAAGAATTGACAGAGCAACCATCAAGTCTTAGACAGTGTTCTAGGTTATTACAAGCAGAGTTTTTAGGTCCTATAATTAACACCTCTGTTTTTTCAGATTTTAGCAGTAAGAAATTACTCGTCATCCAATTTTTTTATATCGACTATGCATTCCATTAGTTTTTCAAATTGGTGTGTTTCACCGGGCCGTGAAGAAATATAGAGCTGAGTATCATCAGCATAACAGTGAAAGCTAACACCATGTTTCCTGATGATATCTCCCAAGGGTAACATATAAAGCGTGAAGAGTAGCGGCCCTAGTACTGAGCCTTGAGGTGATCGATATGATACATCTTCATTCACTGCTACGAACTGATGGCGGTCATATAAGTACGATTTAAACCATGCTAATGAACTTCCACTGATGCCAACAAAGTGTTCAAGTCTATGCAAAAGAATGCTGTGGTCAATTGTGTCAAACGCAGCACTAAGATCCAATAAAACTAATAGAGAGATACACCCACGATCAGATGATAAGAGCAGATCATTTGTAACTCTAAGGAGAGCAGTCTCAGTACTATGATACGGTGTAAATCCTGACTGGAAATCTTCACATATACCATTTTTCTCTAAGAAGGAATATAATTGTGAGGATACCACCTTTTCTAGTATCTTGGACAGAAAAGGGAGATTCGAGATTGGTCTATAATTAACAAGTTCTTTGGGGTCAAGTTGTGTTTTTTTATGAGATGCTTAATAACAGCCAGTTTGAAGGTTTTGGGGACATATCCTAATGACAATGAGGAATTAATAATAGTCAGAAGAGGACCTATGACTTCTGGAAGCACCTCTTTTAGGAGCTTAGATGGTATAGGGTCTAACATACATGTTGTTGGTTTAGATGATTTAACAAGTTTATACAATTCTTCCTCTCCTATAGTAGAGAATGAGTGGAACTGTTCCTCAGGGGGTCTATAGTACACTGTCTGATGTGATACTGTAGCTGACGGCTGAATGGTTGCAATTTTATCTCTAATAGTATCGATTTTAGAAGTAAAGTAGTTCATAAAGTCATTACTTTTGTGGTGTTGGGAAATGTCAACATTTGTTGAGGCTTTATTTTTCGTTAATTTAGCCACTTGTATTGAATAAATACCTGGGGTTATGTTTGTTTTCTTCTAAAAGAGAAGAAAAGTAATCAGATCTAGCCGTTTTTAATCCTTTTCTGTAGGATATGCTACTTTCCCGCCAAGCAATACGAAATACCTCTAGTTTTGTTTTCCTCCAGCTGCGCTCCATTTTTCGGGCTACTCTCTTTATTTAGGGTGCGAGTATGCTCATTATACCATGGTGTCAAACTGTTTTCCTTAAGCTTGCTTAAGCGTAAAGGAGCAACTGTATTTAAAGTGCTAGAAAAGAGAGAGTCCATAGTTTCTGTTACATCATCAAGTTGTTCTGAGGTTTTGGATATGCTAAGGAATTTGGATACATCAGGAAGATAACTTAAAAAGCAGTCTTTTGTGGTAGAAGTGATGGTTCTTCGATACTTGTAACAAGAAGTAGAATTTACAATTTTGGCTATATGAAGTTTGCACAGAACTAAATAATGATCTGAGATATCATCACTTGGCTGAATTATTTCAACATTATCAACATCAATTCCATGTTACAGTATTAAATCTAGAGTATGATTTCGACAATGAGTAGGTCCTGAAACATGTTGTCTAACACCAATAGAGTTCAGAATGTCTATAAATGCTGATCCCAATGCATCTTTTTCATTATCGACATGGATATTAATATCACCAACTATTAAAACTTTATCTGCAGCCAGAACTAACTCGGATGTAAAATCACTAAACTCTTTAATAAAGTCTGTATGGTGCCCTGGTGGCCTGTATACAGTAGCCAGTACAAACATAACAGGGGATTTATCATTAACCTTTTGTTTCTCTGGATAATGTTATATGTAGCACCATTACTTCAAACGAGTTATACTTGAAGCCTGCCCTCTGAGAAATCCTGAAAACGTTGTTATAAATTGAAGCAACTCCTCCCCCTTTGCCTTTTAGACGCGGCTCATGTTTATAACAGTAATCTTGGGGTGTGGACTCATTTAAAATAATGTAATCATCAGGTTTTAGCCAAGTTTATGTCAAACAGAGCACATCTATATTATGATCAGTTATCATATTATTTACAAAAAGTGTTTTCGTAGAAATGGATCTGATATTCAATAAGCCAAGCTTTATCATTTGTTTATCCATATTGCATTTGTTTTTTATTTGTTGAACCTCAATTAAATTGTTAGCCTTAACTTGGTTTGGACGTTTTTTGTATTTTCTAGTTCGGGGAACAGACACAGTCTCTATAATGTGATATCTAGGTGAAAGAGTCTCTATGTGCTGATAATTAACTGACCTCTGTGACCGGAGGCAGCTAGCAGACATTCGGGTTTACCCAGTCTGTCTGCTTCCTGACCTGGGCCCCAGTTAGTCAAGTATAAACACTAAGACTATTTGCCATATTTCTAGAGAGAAGAGTGGCGCCACCCCAGGAGGGATGAAGACCATCTCTTTTAAACAGGTCAGGTCTGCCCCAAAAGCTCGTCCAATTGTCTTTGAAACCTATGTTATTCTGTGGGCACCACTTAGAAATCCAGCCATTGAGTGATGCCAATCTGCTATGCATCTCGTCACCACGGTAAGCAGGGAGGGGACCAGAGCATATTACAGTGTCTGACATCGTGCTTGCAAGTTCACACACCTCTTTAAAGTTATTTTTAGTGATCTCCGACTGGCGAAGTCGAACATCATTAGCGCCGGCATGAATAACAATCTTACTGTATTTACGTTTAGCATTAGCCAGCACTTTTAAATTTGCCAAGATGTCAGGCGCTCTGGCTCCTATGGTGGATGGTGTCTCTGTATTCACGTTCCGTACAATAGAATCACCAATAACTAGAGCACTTTCATCAGGTTTCTCAGTGGGTGCATCACTGAGTGGGGAGAACCTGTTTAATGTTTTGATCGGAACAGAAGAGCGGTGTTTTGACCCACGACTACGCTGCCTCACCGTCACCCAGTTGCCCTGCTGCAGGGGCTCTGTTGCCGGAACCGGACAATGTACAGGAATCCCTGAGCTAGACGCATCCAAAGCCGTATCCAATAATAATCCACAATATACAGATTAGAAACGTTCATAAAAAAAAATAAAAATAAAAAATAAATAAAATATAGTTATTTTATCACACTTTCCGATGTATAACAAAATAATCGAAAAATAACATGCATCCGCAGTTTCATCAGTTCATCAGTTCTGTTCTCAACCGGTTCTTGACTCGAGAATCAGCACATCGGTTCTCAAATCGGACGCGTCCAACAGAAAAGGTTCTCAGTTCAGTGTACTGGTGATCTGAAAACCGATGCAACCGGTTCTTGACTCCAGAATGAGAACTGCTCCAGCAGTGGGAATGTTCGTTCGTCATCTGGCTCTGCTCGGTGTTCATCTTCAGTTCGGTCTACACAGCAGTTCAGTCAGTGTACTGTTTGAGTAAATGAATTACTCCGGGATATTGATTTATTCTGACTCAGAGGGAGTGTCAGTCACATTAAAAAAGTTAACAGCTTAATTAATTTGTGTATTAATTCATTTTGGAGACGCAAACCATTTCAAACGATTCAGTTTGATTTGGTGAACTGGTTTAACCGGTTCACTAAGAAGAACCGGTCAAATTGAATGATTCATTCGCGAATCGGACATCACTACCAATTATGCCAGAATGGGGAGAGAGGTATTGTAATAATGTAAAATATGTGAAAAATAATGTATTTTTCAACAACATATTGAGAAAACCTTTTCTAGTACACTCTCAAAACAAAATCAAGACTTGTAAAAGAGCATATTAGGGCCGCTTTAAGTAAAACACAGTGCAGAATGTGCATCCTTAAAGGAGAAAAGCTCTATTTAAGGACTAAAGCTCTTCACATCTGGAAACAACAAGCATGAATTCTACTGTAGTGAAGATTTGTTATCAATGCAATATAACGGCCAATATCATGACAATTATTTAAAACTAATCGAGAAGGGTGGATATATTGTTGTCAACATTAAAATAAGATTAACCATGCAGCTCTAATCTACGGCTGCTAGTTACAAGTGAAATGTATTATGGCTAGTGTAGTTTGGAGAAATTTGATAACGCAACGTGTGCTCTTGCTTTGGTGTGTAATTCAGAAATGGAGAAATAACATTATTCAGGCCAGTCCACCCAGGGGTTTTTGCACACTCTAACTTCAACAACTTGCTTGACAGCACTGCACGACAGAATAAAATGGCATGCATTAGATAACTTTGTCTGTCTCATCATTGCACAAATATGAATTAATAAGGCAACAAAAGGGGGTGCTAATGCAATCTATTTTTTGCTTATAAAAAAGACTGTTGCCAAGTCTGCAGTTTTCCCACGGAATTGGGCTACTTCAACACTGTTGCCAGGGGTTGTTTTTCATGTCCATAGTAAAATCCCAGGTCCGAGTGTCCACTGTTATTTCTCACAGAGTCAAGACGTCATGGGTTCAATAACCAAAACAGTGACAGGTAACTAGAACATCATTTTAAAGTGACTTATGCGTCACATGAGTGTGTGCATCACATGGTCTTAATCTCTCAATCCTTAATATTTTTATCTATGAGAGTGTAAGTGTGAGTTTTGTGGTTCTGCCCCTGCCATTCCCATAAAGGTTGTAGTACTTTAATTTTAAGTCTGATCCAACAAAGGCAAAGGGCAGATATTAACCATATATGTTGTTTATATTGCTTGTAACTGGGATGAAGTAAACAACTGTTGCCTATTTTAACAAAATATGATTGCGTTAAATTAAAACGTTCATAGTACGTTCATACTATGGCAGTTTTTCAAGCATACCAAGCGGACCTGCTAAAAGAGCTGGATGAGGAAGTTAAATCTAATTACATCAAAGAAATTTGTAGAACTGCTGATTTGTCTCTCAACGCCACAAAGGAGACCAAATGAAATCAGGCGGTCTATGGTTGACTCTGTCTGAAATGAAAGAGGAAGACAGGGTCTTCCCCCTCGACACCCCATTTACTCTTTTAGGTCCTGTCAGTGAAGCCATCAATTCTTTCTTTGACAGGTTTCAGGAGACTCATTAACAAGTGGGGGTGTTTCATCGGTCCTTGCCTCAATGCTCTCTGGCTCATGAGGCTGTTGGACAGGAGCAGCCCCAGCAGTGTACTCTCCCCCTGTACAGAGAGGTGCAGAAAGTGAGCATCTTGACTTTTAAGGCAGTCACACACCGGACAAGAAGTGCCGCGTTGCATCGTGCCACAAGTAGGACAACTCAAGGTATTGCACACCAGACGCACACATTCTATATGCTGGAGCTCAATATCGAATCAAGTCCTGAGCAGCGAGAAGATCTTCCTCCACGTTTATGACTTCCTCATGTTGTCTTTGATTAATCTATGGTTGGTTGCATATAATTCTGGGTATTTCCCTTCGTTGTTGATTAGTTTTTCGTCTTTAGTGGTCTGCTACTCTGCTATTTAAATAACCTGAAGAGTGTTGTGATGGTTGTGCTCTGGTAAATCCACAAGTTGGCTGCCATTGACTTTGAATGTAATCACGACAGGCAAATACTGTAATATTTTGTGCATGTAAAAATGTCTCAAGAGAAAAATAAAAGATTAAAATGACTACATTGATTATACATTTTATTATATATGTTTACATTTTATTCAAGCTGTACAACTAATGTAGGTAGTATTTTGCAGCATTGTTGTCTTGGTATAATGTATGAATAATGGTTGGAAAGAAATATGATGTTATTTAATATAAAACTATGCAGATGGTGCTCTGTTTCCCCAGAGAATCAGATTGATTGTAAATGAATGCTATTCCTGTTTGTTCGCCAGCATCAATACATTAAAAGATTAGCTGCAAAACTTTTTAGACAAGTATTACTTAAAGTTAATAAAAATGTCTGGTGAAATGTGAAAGTTTGACGAAATCATTAGAATTAAGCTAGAGAAGCCGCACGGACCATTTGTCGGATCGGACCAGTGAATGAAGATGCTCGAGCGAGCTGAGCTCACATATCAGTCATGTGACAGACAACAGACACCGCGAGAATCGTTTGAATGAATCTGCAATTTGTCATTGAAAATTTATACCAGTGCCCCAAATTTACATAACGTTACTCCTACAACCAACCTTTAAGAGGGGAGCGTAAAACAGAAGTTATATTCATCTAAGTGCACCAGCACTAATTAATTGTACAGTAAAAGTGTTTTAATGGTTTATTCATATTGAATATTGTAATGCATCTATTAGAATATCCTATCATTACAGCAATTTGAAGGAAAAATTGCAACAATAGAATTTCTGCCTGTTAACTGAAACATTTCAAAGTAAGTAAACTATTTAAATTAATGATACATACGTTTTCAATTTTACTTGGACCTATGACTTCCAAAAATTATGAAAAAAATGAGGTGAAATAAGTTTATTGACACATTCTGTCCAAAAAAGCTTCCTTTCATTTACAGTGTACTTTTGTTCCTCCCTACAAGTCCAAATCAGTTACAGGGTAAAGGGTGGTAAAATTTACTCACATTAGCCGCAAATACTGCCACAAATTTTCTGGAGGGAGTGAAAACTGGTTTAGTCTGTCTCTTAGTGCAAATTATAGTAGATCCCCACAAAGACTGTAAAAATGTAAACTGTAAGCTTAGTTTTTTTTTTTTTTTTTTTTTAACTGTTGCTTTTTCTCCACTTTTGTCATTTAAAGGCCTTCGTGCAGAAATTGTCTTTAAAACCCTTCCTGCCATCTGCACCATACCACACAAATGGAAAAATGGTGTGCACATCATACACGGAAATGAAGCGGTCTTTCATTGACATTCAACCTGTAAGTCAAAGCAACACTTAAAATTACAGTGTCCTGTGTAGTCAAGTCACCTTTGTTTATTTTGTATAAAACAAACGTTGTACAATACAAATCATTCCAAGAAGATATTTAGATTAAAAAAAAAAAATTATGACAGAATTTTATTTTTTGGGTGAATAATCACTTTAAAGGGGGGGTGAAATGCTCGTTTTCACTCAATATCCTGTTAATCTTGAGTACCTATCATTAGTAGGTCCTACAGTATATGTTTTATTATTATTACTTGATTTTATGATTATTTTATGTTTTATTATTATATGTTATGTTCATTTTATTTGAAAGTCGTAATATTTGCCAAGTATGGTAACCCATACTCAGAATTGGTGCTCTGCATTTAACCCGTCCAAGTGCACACACACAGCAGTGAGAAGTGAACACACCCCCAGAGTTCGGGTTACAGGTCCAACCCTGATTTTTTTTTCCCAGGGCTTCTCTGGGCAGCCCCAACTGGGAAATAGTTGTGTGCATCTCCATTACACCTAGCCCATCTCTCCTCAGTGCCCTCAGGCAGCCGAGCTGTTAATGTGTGTTAACCTAGTGTTCCTGTGGCTCAGTGGTAGAGCATTGTGTTTGCAGCGCAAAAAGTTGTGGGTTCAATTCTGAGGGAACACACATACTGGTAAAAATAAATAAATAAATAATTGCACTAGAATGAATGCACTGTAAGTTGCTTTGGATAAAACTGTCTGGTAAATGCATAAATGTTGAACCCTGCCACCCTGTTTCAAAGTCTAATGTGGCCTTGATTCATACTCAATGCATCCGCAAGTTTGCTTGGGTGTGTGCGGAAAATATGACGTCATCGCTGTGCGTGTTGACTCATTTTCTTAGCGTATGTTTCCATGGTGACTCATCAATGTGTCAATCTGTTGAAAATGTCTTTTGTGCTCTCAGAATTACAAATGACATGTTCTTATAATCTGATATAGTGCTACTGGATCTTAGTGCTGGATCATACCTCATGGCTCAGCACCAGGGCTTAGCATTTTGTAAAACTGCATTTTTCCATCTCAAAAATATATCTAAATTACGGCCTATGCTCTCAATGTCATGTTATTGTAATATTTTATTGGGTGGCTGTTTCACATACATAATAAACAAACTCCAGCTGGTCAAAAATGCAGCAGCTAGAGTTCTTACTACAACCAGGATGCAGGACCATATTAGCCTGGTTCTGTCAACTCTGCACTGGCTCCCTATCAAATATTGTATAGATTTTAAAATCTTACTTATTAATTATAAAGCCCTGAAAGGTTTTGCACCTCAGTATTTAAACGAGATCTTATTGCATCATAGTCCTTCATGTCAGATGCATTGTCAAAACTATTTGATAAATTTAACTCCAAGTGGCAAATCCTTTCCTATTTAGCGCCAAAACTCTGGAATAACCTAACAGTGTTCGGGAGGCAGACACACTCTGTCAGCTTAAGAGCCATATCTTTAAGCTATCTTACACTTAACGTATTTCTAATATTCAAATTTTTAGGCTGTATCAATAAGGACAACTGGAACTAGGAACACTTCCAATAAAACACAATGTACTTGCTACATCATTAGAACAATGGCATCTACACAAATATTAGGCTGTTTCTTTCTTATTCCAAGGTCACCAGGTCAGATGGTTACAGCAGTCACCCTTATCCAGTACGTATCCAACCCAGCTGGTGGAATGTCAGCGGAGACCTGGACAACTAGATGAGCCCCAGAGACAGATCACCAGTGAAGACATTGTCTCCTAGACGGCCACCAGGACAAGACCACAGGAACCAGATGAATCCTTCGCAAATGTGACTTTGTTGCAGCCTGACATTGAACTGCTGGATTCATCAGGCCAAAGCCTGGTTACAAAGCCTGGTCTTTTTCTCCATCCTGTCACTGATGGAGTTTTGGTTTCTTGTTAAGGTCACTTCTGGACTTGATGGCATAGGAAAATGATGTGTCATCAATGCAAACATTTAAATAGTTTCTATTTAATACTTTAAATCCTTTGACACAATCTTTATTGTTAAAAGCACTATATAAATAAAAGGTGATTTGACTTAACCATGATCATACTCAGAGTTGACTGAAGTTACTTCTTTTTTGGAAACAGCATACCTCAAGTAAGCAAGGTTTGGGTTAATCATCTAAGAATTCATGGCATGTGTGACCGTAAGTTAACCTTGCTTGTTGGGTACACTCTAAAACATTTTGAAATGTGGAAAAAACAGCTTAATTTTACTGAAATTGCAGGACCAGGTTCAGTGTGAATCTTATCAAGGACTCATGGCATTATTATAGGCCAATTCAAACTCTCTCAGCAGATGATATAATAAAATTGTAGCTCCTTAATAATCAATAATCCATTTTATACAACCTACCTTCATTTAGCAAGTGCATTTGCGCAAAAACATTTTTCAAGTTCAACCATTTTTGTTCATTTAGTTCTGGATGCTGCTGATAGAACAGTTTATTCGCCCAGACCATTTATTTAATTATAATTAAAATAATATTAAATAACAGAATGCACAAGTGTCGGTGACCTATTAACCATTTCAATGGTGAGTTTAAAATATTCTAGCTGTTCCCCAAGAGTGAGTATTACAGTTTTTTTTGCCACCATTCTTTTAGGGTATTTCCATTGTTATTATGTCAATGTGTCATGCTTTTGTGACACACCGCAGCCTCAAAAACACTGTATGTGTCATGATACACTGTTGGAAAGAGCACAGAGAAATGTGGTGTATGATCAATCATCATCATTTAATCATCATCAAGAGACATCAATGGAACATAAACCCAATCAGAACATAATCAGGGGCTAAGCTCCACTCCACACTGTCTGTGGCTTTATCTATCACAATGGGCGTTGTAGCCAGCTCACGCTTCTGGTCTGATTGGTTGGTCTCTGCTTAAGGGGCGATCCTCCACTCAGTCGCTCAGCACTGTGCTTGCTCCTTGATAGCAGCGGGAATGAGCTCTCCGTCATTGGTGGGCTCGGGCTTTAGCTCTGCACAGTGGGGAGATGATGTACTGTGCTCTAGGTCCGGAGTTGCACTGTGCTTTGCCAGTGTCTACTCCACAAAAGATGGCAAAATACTTTCCAGGATCATCTTCTGATGACGGTACACAGAGCGCATCATCCAGGTAGCTGATGGTGTTGGCTAGCAGCAAGAACAATCTAGAATGCTGCTGTGCAAAGGCAAAAGACAATAACTTTAGACAAAAATTAGTTATTGATGTAATTTAGAACATTCAACACATCCTTTAGTCAATTTAGTTGTTTCTCCAAGAAAATAATGGGTCGACTCAATGTTAACTTCGAAAAACATCAGAGAAATCTAAGCAGAACACCATAGAGCACCAAACATTGTTTTGGAAAACAAATGTTTGAGTTACAGCGTCCTGCCTTTGTTTAACCACGCATCAAAATGAAGTTACGTGTCAGTACGAGTTATATAGTGTTCTGCCTTTTTTTTTTTTTACTGTCCATTTAAGGTCTGCCACATTTTAATAAAAAACAAGTTAGATTGCGATCAATATAACAATATAACCATATAACAAAGCACTGTAAAGACTAGATACCTTGGCAGCAATAAAACTGTGAATAACCTATAAAGAATTTTTTTTTTTTTTTTTTTTTTGTAATCCAGATTATTTACCAGGCTGTCACTTTTATTTGGACGCGTGTGGACTCCAATGCCACAAATTTCATAAAAGTCAATATAAACGCAGTTATGCAATGTCTGGCATTCTTTAATGTTACTGAGCATAGAAAATAAAATGGTATCTACGGCATTTATTACTATTAGTTAAGGTCTTTTGCATTTGTAGGGCATTGAGAGCTTTGTCCCCCTGCAGCAGGAGAAGGAGGTATTCAGGGTAAAGTAGGGCATCCATAGAGGGAAAATGAAGGAAACAAAGCACTATGTAAAAACAAGAAACAAAACCGGAGGGTAGACATGGGAGTAACTGTTTTTGGTCAGGTCTTTTGTCATGACATGCTGTTATAAAGAGCTTAAGGGAAACGCGGAGTACAGTCAATAGTCTTTATTCCACAGAACACTGGGGAAATCCACACAATAGATGGTGAAGCAAGCACACATACATAATGAGTAGACTTTACAAACACAGACTGAACAGACTAGGATTTTAAACACTGGGGAAATCAGGGGAACACAGGTGACATCATTGGAGCATAATCAAACTAAACGAGGAAACAAACAAGACCAAATAAGGACAAACAGGAACAGAAACCTGGGCAAAACACGTCAGACAGTCCAAAATCCTGACAGTGTTACCAATGTATAACTTTTATTTTATTTTTCCTTTTTTATTCAAATATTTACTGATATCTGATATCAAAGGTTTCAAAATACACCTGCAGCACTTCTGAGATCAAAGAAAAACATAATAACAGAAAAATAATAAAATTAATAGGTATCAAATATCAGGCCAAAAAAATTAAAATCATGGAAAGCAGGGTAAATGCGGTACCTGAATGGGAGTTAGAGTTCGTAGGTGACCTCATAGATCTGCCTCTGTATTGGAAACAGAGGAATGTAGCGGGGACTCTGCTTCTTACAGGGCAGGTGGAGGCGCAGATCTCAGGTGGACAGCTATACTTGTTCTCCTGGATGGTATGTTGGAGTAGAATTACTCAAAGCATCTGTGAAGGTCTTCATCCCCCAAACTGCACATTGTAGTTGGACTGAGTCCAAGTGAGCTGAGTCCCACACTCTCCTAATCACTCAGAACCAGTGATCTATAGCTGTAACCTCCGATGGCTCTCCTATACACAGGAAGAGTGGCGGTTGATTGCCAAGTATGCACTGGAACGGCATGAGGCCGGTGGTGTTCTGTCGCAGGTAATTCTGTGCATACTCTGTTCCAGTTTTATAATGCAGCACATATGTCAGCCAGGGCAGTTTGAAGGAATTTGGAGGCCCCAAGCAAAATGGACATAGAGGCCCCCCGAACCCCTGCATGCACGCAAAGCCTACAGGAACCACAGCATAGCCATACAGTTTAAGTTCACCCACACTTTATATAAATAAAAAAGGTTTACAGTGCAAATACTGTTTGAAAAAATAGTTTGGTGGGAATTCAATAGTGATTTGCACTGTTTTTGCACTGAGACTCACTGAGACTCCTGGGTCTCTTAAAATGAACAACTAAGTTCCCTTTTTAGAAAATTTTTATTTTTATTTTTAAATGCATAGAATGCAATGCATACATCAAAAATAAACATTTAATTTTTATCCATTGTTTTTCTGTCTGTACTTGTACTGTGAACAATGACAATAAAGTTGACAAAGGAATTAAGTGCATTTAAGTGCATTTAAGGTTTTAAATAAAGCATTTTCTGAGATGCACATTAAACATTAAACACAAAACATTAATTTAATTTATATATTAATTATTGAAAATTAAGCAAACGTAACTTTTTGGTAAACAAAGGGGATTTACTATTAAAAATAAAACATGGAAGACATTTTGTGTGATTAAACCTTAAAAAAAAAAGTTTGATTTTTTTTAGAAGTAGGCTATGTACATTTTGCTGAACAATAGTAATACATCTCTGGCAAATACTTGTCTAAAACAGGACTTTTATTTTGACGGGTTGACGTACCTTTACAGTTCTGGGTATGTGATGTGACGCTCGTTTTATTCAAATCAAATGGTCAAATGCTCATGAAGTGACTGTCAGAGCAGTTCTGGAGATGTTGTTCATGTGTTCTCGTCTTATTTAGTGATTAACACGCAGAACATGCAGGATTCATATTTAAATAGACTGTTCCGGCTTAATATTTACAGATATTAGTCCATATCTTGATTTGATGTAAGTGAAATTACCTATTTTTAATTCATTCATTCAAAATTTGGCAAATTACGTGTCATTCTGCGTTAAACTCTAAATTCCGTTTTTATGACTGGATTCTGTGATTCCCTCCGCGTTTTCTGCATCGCGGAAATCATAGGGCCCTAGTTGTGGTATATACACTGATCTATAATATCCTTTCTCTTCTGGCTTCCTGAAGCATAATTCATGACTGCCTAGGAGGTTTTGTATTTTGCCGGTAGCAGAGATCACGTGGTTGGCTGGCTGCTGTCAGCGACTATTGAGAGGGGCCCCCTTGAGGGGGATCCCGATAACAGTGTTATTACACATTACTGCATTGACGCTCAAACAGTGTCGTTACATTTTATTTTTAACCAGTCGTTGTCTTGGGGCCCCAGGCCATCTCGGGGCCCCAAGCAATTGCTTGGTTTGCCTGCCTTGTCGTGACGGGCCTGATGTCAGCAGTGTGAAAGCATTCAAAAATATCTGAGAATGATGCAAAAATTATTACAAGCACCGACAGTGACAGACTGTTTAGTACTGTATCACATGTCTTTGACGAGAAGAGGTGATTGTTGCTAGTTACTGTATGATGACAGAATCGCAAAATTAACTTGAGCAATAGAGCATCACAGTCCCGCCCACAGCCGGTGCCAGAAGTAAGAATTCAATACAATTTCTGCATTGACAGTTGGGGTATAAGCCATAAAAACGTAACCATACATGGTAGATTTAAAACCAGCTACGGCTGTACTAAGCGATATTATATACTCATATAAACGCCGTAGTTCATGGGGCACTAACCTTGTTTTGAGATAAATGGCTTTTATTTGCGATGTCTTGGATAAGTACTTCATTACCCACAATCCTGAACAATTCCACAATCCCACAGTGATGCATCTGATTGCTGGAACTCCTGTAACTGTCTGGTTAAACCCCTCGAAGGTCCGTGAAGACTGAAGATCATTAATAAAAAAAATAAAATAAAATAAAAACCTGTCTTGCGTTTTTGCACGGTAGACTTATCAGTCCATTTATGATCTCCTTGGCTGCCATGATGGCTTTTTTCAAGGAGGAAAACAAAAGTGTTCAAAGGTCATGTAGTTGAGTGTTGCGTGTCCGAGGGTCAGCTTGTGGGTTTTGTAAGTGCCAGCATGAGGGACTCTCTCTCTCTCTCTCTCTCTCTCTCACACACACACTATAATTTGCTGTTATACTCCATATAACTCCATATACAAGCCAGAAACTAAGCCTTTTTTTTTTGCACAGGCCTATCTAAAGGGTTAATAGTCCCACCTATTGATCAACTGTTAAAAATGACAAATGTTACCTCTTCCCAATAGGGAAAACCACCAACAATCAAGAATCTCTCACACACATAAACACTATAATTTGCTGTTATACTCCATATAACTCCATATACAAGCCAGAAACTAAGCCTTTTTTTGCACAGGCCTATCTAAAGGCATAATGGTCCAACCTAGTGATCAACTGTAAAAATAACAAATAGTACCTCTTCCCAAAAGGGAAACCCACAAACAATCAAGAATGAATGATTATATGGAGTGATGTCTTTGCAATCAAAAAATTTCGTTATGATGGAAGTCAATGGGGCAAAAACAGCCACCAACAACAAATGAG
The DNA here is from genome assembly GCF_003368295.1 of Carassius auratus. NCBI lineage: Eukaryota > Metazoa > Chordata > Actinopteri > Cypriniformes > Cyprinidae > Carassius > Carassius auratus. The sequence goes on from NC_039285.1 coordinate 11,263,914, forward strand.
GGAGAAAAAAATAAAATTAATACTGCACAAAAACTAACAATGCATCAAAGCCAATCTTGTTACTAATCTTTGACATGCCCAAGACTGTAATAAAAGGTAATATATATATATATATATATTCAGTCCACTTTTAATTTTTAAATTGAAAATATGTAATTTTGTGTGTTTTTGTCCCCCCAAATCAGTGACATAATTTATGAACTTGGTAATTAAAGAGTTAAAATTTTTGATTTTTTTTTTTATTTGGTAGTTTTGATCAGGACTGAGGTTGTTTAATAGATTTATTCCAAAAAAAAAAAAATAATAATTATCTGATACATTTTTATAGCAGTTTAATTTAATGGATGTTTTCATCCACGAACATAAAGAAAGGGTAGTGAATTTGCCCAGAGTGTACCGTTGAGTTTTTGAAAAAATTCAAAGCATTTTCCCAAAATATGGGTCAAAATAAGATCTGTCACCAAAAATCAATCCATTAGCTCAAACACAGAGAAAGGTGTGGCCAAAATAAGACTCAACTTTACCCCCTAGTGGACGAAAACTTCGCCAACATCGCATAAGGATTAAATTTGGTCATAACAACATCTGATCACAAGTATCACAATTTCCTGTCGCATGCTTTACTGGTGCAAATTTTATTAAGCAAATGAACTGAGGTTGAATTGCTAGTATTAAAATTTATCTCAGGCTACGGTTTAGGATATAGTGTCAAATGCTGGTGTAAGACTGGACCTGGACCGTCTGGACTGAGGGATGACTTCTCCCTGAGAACACAAAGGACTTTCCTGATAATTAACATTTGATCGTACTTCCGGTTTGGAGATGTAGAGGACAGACGCGTGGGAGCATACCTCCGTATAATTTCGGGAAATTGTGTTAATTACGTCTTTATTTGCATTTGATTAACTCGGCTCTTGAGTCTATCGCCGCTACCGTGGCTAAACATACTTCTACAATTTCAGAGATGGAAACAACTCTCTCGACCCACTCGGATAACATCACCAGCCTAGAGCAAGACGTAGTGGAACTACGCTCCAAGTTAACCTCGTTGACGGAAGAGCATGGAGCTCTCCAGGCTACCGTGGAGGACTTGGTGTCTCGATCAAAGCGACAGAACTTAAGGGTGATGGGGCTTCCTGAACACGTCGAAGGTAATAACCCAAGACAATTCATGGCAGATTTATTCAAGGAAGTGGCTGCAGAGGCTCTATCGAATTCTACACCTGAACTAGACCGTGCCCATCGCAGTCTCGGACCCAAACCTCGTCAAGGCTCCCGCCCTGTGATAGTGCGCTTTCACCGCTACATCGACAAAGAGAGAGTCTTATTATGGGCAAAAAAACACCGCAACATGACGTATCGGGGCCATAACATCAAGTTCTACGAGGACTTCAGCACGGCAGTGGCGAAGAGGCGAGCTGCCTTCAACCATGTGAAATCCTTGCTTTTTAAGAAAGGGATACGGTTCGGCATGATCTACCCTGCCCGGTTGCGTGTCACTTTCAATGGTGTGACCCACACCTTTGACTCCCCAGAACAGGCGGAGTTGTTTTACGAGGAACGCATTTGCGACTCATGAGTGAGGGAGCAAGTGGAACGAGCACCGACATAGGTGAACTTACGATTTTCTTTGGGGGGGGGGGGTGTTTCGTGGGGGGACCATCATTCTAAATTTAATTTTTTCTATTCTGTTGCTGGACTCTTTCGAGGTAAGGCGCGACGACACTGTTGAACTGGACCACAGACTGAACAGTACCACATATCACTCCATGAGACACTCCAGTTAAATGTGGACAGTGCTGAAGATTTTTTAATTTTTTTCATGTATTTATTTATTTATTATTATTTTTTTATTTATTTATTATTATTATTATTTTTTTTTATTATTATTATTTTAGAAAAAACAATTTCTATCTTTGCCTGCATTTTTTAGCTAGGAGATTGCATGGTCAGCTTGGTACAAATACTGGTCCAGTGTCACTCCAGATTGTTTTCATAAATAACTGTTTACGAGGTTTATTTTTGTTATTTTTTTATATATGGCGTATATTCTGGTTCATCAGGAGGCAGGACCTACTGCATGGTAAACCGGTTGTGTGTATTCCAGTCCTGCAGATCGTCTTGTTCTGTTATGACAAGCTTAGGAAGTAACTTGTTGGATGGTTTATGGTCTAAACAATGGCCATTGTGTTTTTGGAGGAATGTATTTTTTTTCTTTATCTACTGGGAGGTTTTTTGTGTTTCTTTCTCAAAGTTAATTTCAACTGGATGCTACTATATTGCTCATTGTGTTATTGACCAGGATGCTCATTTATTTCCTAATGGTTAACCTAAGTATCTCTCAGAGAGGACTGAGTGGGTCTAGTATTCGATTTGTGAGTTGGAATGTTCGCGGACTTGGGGGCCCGATAAAGCGAGATAAAGAGTGTTTTCACATCTCAGAAGTCTTAAGACTGACATCGCTTTCCTTCAGGAGACTCATTTATGTATAAATGATCACTTCAGAATGCGCAAACCGTGGGTTGGGCAAATATTCCATTCAGCTTTCAATAGTAAATCCAGGGGCGCTGCCATTCTTATTAACAAACGTACCCAATTCTTGCCTGATCAGATCATATCTGATCCCCATGGGCGTTATGTTATAGTAAGTGGCAAACTTCAGTTGTATTGGTTAATGTTTATGCCCCTAATTGGGACAACCCCAATTTTATGACTTCCCTTTTCTCAAAGATTCCCAACTTGGATACTCATCGTTTAATTCTAGGGGGGGACCTGAACTTAGTAATAGACCCCAAACTTGACCGATCTCACCCGAAAGTACTTATACCCTCTGCCATGTCGACATTATCATCCATTATGAGTCAATTGGGCTGCATAGATGCTTGGCGCCTGCGCCATCCATTTTTAAAAGAATTTTCTTATTTCTCCAAGGTACACCAATCTTATTCCCGTATTGACTACATTTTTATAGACAGTGCTCTTTTACCTGCTGTGAAATCCACTGAATATTCTGCTATCGCTGTTTCTGATCACGCTCCCCATATATTAGATTTAGCGCTCTTACCTGTCACCACAAAACAATAAAGATTTAACACAGGGTTACTAGCAAAAGATGAGTTCTGTAATTATATTTCAAAGAAAATTGGTGTCTTCCTTGACAGTAATAAGACTGAGTCCACATCGCCCTCTTTGTTATGGGAAACATTGAAAGCAGTTATTAGGGGAGATATTATTTCATATAGCACACATCTGGCTAGGAAAAATAAACAAAAGCAGCAAGAGCTTATTGATGCAATTCTTAGCATAGATAGAGAATACTCAAGCTCTCCCAACCCAGAATTGTATGCTAAAAGGATCAAATTACAATCTGACTATGACCTTCTCTCTACAAATAAAGCAGAGTACCTTTTGAGACGGACCAAGGGGACATACTATGAATATGGTGATAAAGCCAGCCGTCTCCTTGCCCTCCAACTTAAACGTCAGTCAGCCTCAAATTTCATAACACAAATATATGACTCTTCTCATTCCCTAACTACCAACCCAGCTGAGATAAACTCCACCTTCGCTTCCTATTATTCTAACCTGTATCAATCTGAACCCCCTGCAAATAGGACTACAATGGATAACTTTCTGGATAACATCGATATACCTACCATAGATCCTCATATTAAAGAGGAGCTGGAAACGCCCATAAAGCTGGAAGAATTAATTTCTTGTCTTAAATTAATGCAAAATAACAAAGCTTCAGGGCCGGATGGATTTCCGATTGACTTTTATAAAAAGTTCTCCCACCAACTTGCTCCTTTGTTATTAGACATGTTTAATGATTCACTGAAGCGGGGCTCTCTGCCTTCAACCTTAAATCAGGCTCTAATCACGCTCATTCCTAAAAAAGACAAGAACATGAATGATTGTAGCAGCTGGAGGCCGATAAGTTTATTAAATTCAGACGTAAAACTTTTAGCCAAAGTACTAGCATGCCGCTTGGACCCTTGTTTACCAGATATAATTTCTTTAGATCAAACAGGGTTTGTTAGAGGTCGTCAACTATCATCTAATATTAGAAGACTTTTAAATATTGTGCTATCTCCTAACACATCCCAAGATGCTGAAATGATTATATCTCTAGATGCGGAGAAAGCCTTCGACCGGGGTCGAATGGGATTACTTGTTTTCTGTTTTGGGGAAATTCAGCTTTGGGTCCAAATTTATTTCTTGGATACAACTTTTATATTCTGCCCCTTCTGCTTGTGTGACAACTAACTTTCAAAGGTCTGAATATTTCCCTCTATTGAGAGGGACCCGCCAAGGTTGCCCAATGTCCCCCCTGCTCTTTGCCATAGCATTAGAGCCCCTTTCCATTGTTCTTAAATCTTCTGCATGTTTCACCGGTATTGTTAGAGCTGGACTGGAACATCGAGTGTCTCTTTATGCTGATGACCTGTTGCTATATGTTACGGACCCAGTTAACTCAGTAGATAATATTCTGCAAATCTTGACAACTTTCGGATTATTCTCAGGTTATAAAGTAAACATCAGTAAAACCGAGTGTTTCCCGGTAAATACTGCAGCCAAACAGATCTCGTCAGATACGTTACCATTTCGATTAGCTTATAACTGCTTTCGCTATTTAGGTATTAATATTTCTCACTCCCTCTCCTCACTATATACAAATAATTTTACAAAGCTGGTTACTGAAATTAAGTCTGATTTTGCACGCTGGGACTCTCTCCCTCTCTCTTTGGTGGGCAGAATCAATTCTATTAAAATGAATATTCTTCCCAGATTTTTGTTTCTTTTCCAGTGTCTTCCAATTTTTTTTTATCTAAATCATTCATACAAATGTTAGACAAAATGATCTCAAAATTTATTTGGGCTGGTAAGAACCCAAGAGCGCGTCGAGCAACACTCCAAAGAAGCAAATCATACGGGGGCTTTGCACTGCCTAACATTTTATTTTACTACTGGGCCGCCAATCTTCAAAAAATCCATGCTTGGTGTAATTCTCCCAATTTAGACTGGTGTGTAATGGAAGATGCCTCTTGCCATCCCTCATCTTTGGCAGCTCTGCTTTGTGCCCCTCTAGCTTCTCGTTATCCTAGTTGTATTAAAAACCCAATTGTACTTTCCTCCTTGAAAATTTGGAAACAATTCAGGCAACACTTTAAACTTTAATCACCCGTCTCTTTAAGCCCTATTTGCAATAATCATTTCTTTCCCCCCTCCAACGCAGATGCAGCTTTTACTTTGTGGAGAGAGAGGGGGCTGGTTCGTTTTTCAGATTTATATTCAGACGGCCTTTTTGCCTCATTTAACGACCTCCGTACTAAATGTAATTTACCCCAGTCTCATATGCTTCGATACTTTCAAGTGCGGAATTATGCTCGTACACACTTTACTCCTTTCCCTCACTCTCCAGCGGAATCTTTTATCACTGAGGTACTCTCCCTTCCACTGGCTCGTAGTAAGATCTCAGTATTCCTTGACCTCATAGCATCTTCGAATATGTCCTCCCTTGTGAAGCTCAAGGATAGTTGGGAAAGGGAGCTTGGCTTTGATTTGACTGATGAGTGGTGGAGAGAGGCAATGATCAGGGTCAATTCTACATCTTCCTGTGCTCGTCTTAGTTTGATCCAATTTAAGGTTTTCCACAAAATTCACTACACAAAAAACAGACTTAGTAGGCTATTTCCAGGCACAAATGATACCTGTGACAGATGTGGTTTATCTCCAGCAGACCATGTTCATATGTTTTTTTCTTGCCCCAAATTAGTCAATTTCTGGTCATGTTTTTTTAAATCATTAAATAATTCCCTCAATATCAGGTTAGAGCCTTGTCCACTGATATCCATCTTTGGGGTTCCTCGTACTTCAACTAGTCTCACTAAGAAAAACTCTGATGTTGTGGCTTTTGCCTCTCTCATAGCCCGTAGACGTATTCTATTACATTGGAAAAGCCCAAACACTCCTCCCACTACTTCTTGGTTAAGGGATTTAATGTCTTTCCTGTCTTTGGAAAAAATTAAATATTCCCTCAGGGGTTCAGCAACCAATTTTTATAAAAGATGGCAACCCCTCATAACATATGTAAACACCCTCTCCTCTCTGGATTCCAACTGAATCAATGGGACGCATCCAATTTGTTTATCTTATCAAGTCTTTAGTGAGCATGCTGGGCATCCTTTATTTAAGTTTTTTTTTTTTTTTCTCTTATGCCTTCCTTTTGGATTTTATTTTATTTTGTCTTTTTTAGTTATTTACTGATTTATCTTCACCTAACTAATTATTTTTTTATTGATTTTTCTTAGTTTATTTATTATTGTTATTCATATTTTTTATCCATGTTTTTTATTATTGTATTTTTCCTCTCTCCCCTCTGTTCTTGGGAGATGTTTCCTTTTTTTTTTTTTTTTGGTTCTCTGTTCTAATGTACCACATAAAAAAGAAAAAGGCTGGAAAACAGCTGTAGCATAATTAAGTACTGTATTGATGCTTGTGAATGCTGGTTTCCAATAAAAATATATATATAAAAAAAATAAATAAAAAAAACTTTTGATCACTCTCTTGAATACCCTCCATCATAAGTAACGGTGCCATCAAAGACACACAACACCTAGTAGTTCACACCTCAACATCACACTCCCTCCACTTAGTTTCACTCAGAATTGCCAATAGTATAATATTCTGCATTAATGCAAGTGATATTTACAGTCATGTTTGGTGTCATTTGAATTGTCTCAGGGCAACTGGTACAATGGTCTCAACCTTAGAAATGGAGATTAAAAGATAATACAGATCCTAAGAGTTAAGAGATATTTTGATTACTGTAACGGGAGTGCCCTTTTCCAGGGTCTTCCATGTAAATTACCTTCTGTTCCCATTGAGGTGTAAACTAGTCTGGGACCTGACCTAATCAAATTCCAATTGTTAGTTTTTGTCTTCATCTCGGGGGATGTTTGTCTTGGTCTGAGGTATTTAAAGGATTGCAGCAAAAGGATCAGGGCGATTCTGTAGCCAGAAAGCCCTTAGTGTGGTGTGTCTCTTCACTTCATACTATGTATTTTCTAAGGTCAGGTATGCATATTTTACTTTTAGATTAATCTTTGAGAATTTGATGTTTTATAATGCTATGATTTGATATGTTTCAATTGGATATGTAATTGGCAGAACACATATTTACCTGACTGATAATAAATTGTTACATTTGATTTTATTCTGTTTTACTCTGTGATTATTGACTCTAGTAGATTAGGTTGTATCCCTGTTAGCAACATGAGCACCCGAATGAACGAGTTAATATAAGAGTAGGAGTTAATTAGGATAATCAAATGTCAGAAGAATACTAATTAAAAAGGCATACAACCAATTGGCATTTCAACCTAAACTCTACTAAAATGGAGTCAGATTAAATAATAAAATGGAGTCAGATTTGAGTTTAACCTAAATTGAATAACTCTACGCGCTGAAAGACCGAACACGTATAGGAAACCTTTATCCAGCACCGGATACCTTCTTTGGGCCGAGTGCCTGGACCTTACACTGGTTATTCAGGAATCTATCCAACCTCTGTAACTTTTCGCTTTTCCTCACTGCTGTATGAATGTGTGAGTGTGTGTGTGTGTTCGTTAGATTAGTTGTGTGTAGTAGAGTAGTCCAATTAAGTGTTTTTTTGTTTTTTTTCTGACAAGTACCTGGCTTTTGTTCACAAGTCACTGCCTTAAACTGTCGATCCAGTTACCTTGCTCATAATCAGTAATCATAGCTACATTATATTTTTACCGATTGCCATGGTAATAATATCTTGCTGCAGAATTGGTAAAATACAGTATTTTCCGCACTATAAGGTGCACCGGATTGTAAGGTGCACCTTCAATGAATTGGCCTATTTTAGAACTGTTTTCATATAAAGGGCACACCGGATTATAAGGCGCATAGAATGGAACATACTACAGTCAAATGTTTGCTCCGGATTATAAGGCACACTGTTGTTTGTTTAGAAAATTAAAGGCTTTTAAGTGTGCCTTATAGTGCGGGAAATACGGTAACCTACTCTAAACTCAATTTATCAGTGGATGAATCATTGATATAGTGTAAAATATTCTGAATAAAATATTAGTTGATTCCAAGTACTTTGGATTCAATTCCCTTTTTAGTTATGTGACCATAATTTCCTTTCACATATTTGGCTAGACACAGTGACTGAAGGGAGAAAAAAAATCTGTGGCTTGAGAGGTTCAAATTACTGGTGCCAAATGTTTAATCTTATCTACACTCCAATTTTGACCTCCGTTACTGGAACCACAAATAATAAACACAGAGACAAAACTGTGCTTCACAGTGCCATCATAGAAAGCAAACATAAATCTGCAAAATGTATTTTAAGGAATTCTTATCCAGAAAACATCTGCTCTGTACAACATCTGATAAACTCTTGTGCAGTCTGAGGTGCAGTTCTGTTATTGATGTAAATGCAAAAGCACCTCTATGCATGAAAGCTGGCAAGATTACTTGTAAATACCCTTTTTTATATACAGTACATGCAAACTCCAGTCTAGTCACCCATTGGTTGACTTCTAAACGTCTTTTATGTTTTCCATTCTGAATCCAAAATATTTCTGCCATCTTCTGGGGTGTATGTGAGAATTTACAGTGGATATTCCAGGCAGGTCCGGCCCTGACCAATTTGCTGCCCTAGGCAAGCTTTTACCTGGCGCTCCATGCATCACAGCCCATTTCACCCTGTCATATATATACATACACACACACACACACACACACACACACATTACAGCAGAACTGTTTCCAACACTCATAATAAATCATCATATTAGAATGATTTCTAAAGGATCGTGTGATAGACTGGATGTCACATGTGACACTGAAGAATGGAGTAATAATGCTGAAAATTCAGCTTTGCATCACAGAAATAAATGATAATTTAAAGTATAATAAATTTAAAACAAATTATTTTAAAATTGTAATAATATATCACAATATTACATTTTTTTTTCTGTATTTTTGATCAAATAAATATGCAGGCTTGATGAGCAGAAGAAACTTCTTTCAAAAACATTAAAAATAGTAACGTTTCCAAACTTTTGGCCTGTACTGTATCCCCCAAAAACTGCACAACTGTAGAGTAAAACATTAATAAAAAAGTGATAATAAAAAATTCGTCTTAAAACTGACATGATTGTACAAAATCACAGTCTGGGGACTCAGAACTCAGAACAACTGCTAACATTAAGTTTAAGGTAAAAATAACTGCCATGAAATTATAGTATCTTACTGCTATGCAATAAATTGTTCTTTCACTACATCTCTTTACCTCCTCTTCTCTTCTTTTTGGCACTGTATCTATCGCAGACTATGCTCATTTATAATGTGTCATGTAAATTCGGCCTTCTGTCACAATCAGGAAACTTTCACCGTGTCTAGAACTGGCGCGAGCTGCCAGGCCCGCTTCTACGAGCTGTGTGTTAACAAAAGCAGTGCTGTCTACATTGGATGCGGCGTCGGGCATGCTACACAACAAATTACCAACAACTGATCGTGCGCGCGCTCTGTTTCTGACGCACTTCCAGGCGGCAAGGAACTCGACCGGAAGTTGAAGTCGGGTGGGGGCTGCCATCTTTTAGCAGAACTTCACTTGCGTTAGCATTCCCATTGACTCCCATTCATTTTGGCGTCAATTTGACAGCGAATAACTTTACATATGAGGCGTTTAAAGACTCCGTTTGTCCATTATTTATTTCTAAAGATACACGACAATGTATAAAGGGCTCCATTACCTTCTATGTTACATTATGGCCCCGTATAAACAGTTTTTGTAAAAAATAGGCTAACGATTGCGTCATAACCACTCGACTCTCTGTCGCATTACCGTACAGACAGGAGGAGAAGCTCGCAGGCAATTAACCTAATATGGGTTACTGGCGTTTCATTTTAAAATACTATACAAAATAATTAATCAGAATACTTACTCCTGCTCACTCAGGACAAAGAACTCCCCGCTCAAGCTCGCCGTCTCTGCAAACCCTCATGTACATGATAGTGATGCAATCATTATCATTATTGAGAACGCATTCCTGGCTTTAGAAAGTGTCTGATTCATTGGCTTGAAATGTTGCATAATTCATGGAGACATTGGGCCGATCACCTCCATGTACTGCTAAAAAAAAATAAAAAATAAAACACTTATTTTCAACTTGAGCCTGTGTAGTGGGTTGATGGGTGTGTTAAGATTTGAAGATTTTTTACACCAGCAACAATTTTTTTCTCAACAAATCAAATGGAAGAAAATGTTTTGATTGCTGCAGTGCTGGTCTCTGATGTTGGTGTGCCTGCACTAGGCTTCTCAACCCATAAGTCTAAACCCTTTACACATAAAACACACAGTTCATTTTGAATTGATTTGTTTAAAAGTAGACATTTCAAGCTTTCTGTAGATATATTTCTCAAGTATGTGAGACACACCAATTTTAAGTTATTTCATCATCAGGAAGAAATTCAAGTGATCGAGAGGGTGACTCCCTGTCATGCATGCGTAATAATTTTCACAAAAACACTTTAACATGAATAATAATTCACATTTTGCATATGCATTACAAACTAAATCATTTTTACATGCAATTATCCAAAATAAAACCAAACAAGATTTGTAATAGAGATAAAAAATTTAGACAAATATGTGACGAGTGGGGCGGGGCCGAGAGCCATGAGAACAGAGCAAGGCCGGTGGAGTGATTTGGAAATGAGCGACACCTGCACTACTCACCAGTCTTGAGTCCCATGGAGGACATCGGAAGGATAAAAGTTTTCAACTAATGAAGCTCTTATTTACATTGTGTGCGCATTTTGTTGATTATAATGAGAGAACATGAGTGTAAACGTGAGGACGATTTATTAATCTGTCCATTCTTTAGAGTGTCAATGATTTAGCTAAATCTTGGAGTTTTCATTTATTTATTTCTCATGGGAGTGAAATTATACAATGCCTCACATTTTACTAAAATAAAGAAAATAATTTAGAAAACAGGCAACAAATTCTTAATCTTAAAAATTAATGTAACCACAGATATGTGAAGAGTTCAGATGCAAAAGCCTCTAAATGCAATCTGAAATTTTCATCTAAAATTAGGATTTTTATCAGGCTCCTACATTTATGTTCAGTTATTTCACTTTAATAGCCTGGAAAAGGACCTGCACATTGCCATTAAAGTAAAATCTCAACCTAAGCATAGGAGCTTGATAAAAATCCTAATTTTAGATGAAAATGTCAGATGTATTCCCCAAGAACTTATCTGTCTAAATAAAGGACAGGTAAGGAATAACAAAGTAGTGAGTAACAAAATCCATGCTGTTTTATTGAAGGAATTTTAAAATATAAATTAAAATATAGGCCTAATATGTGAGAATATTGACATTTTGCATATAAATCCATGCAGCCTAGCTCACGAAAATAGACCTCTTTTAATGCTTTGATGCAAAGTAAACCACAGTTTCTTTGGAATAATATAACACGGAATTCATATTTTATAAATAATACTGCACACCTATTAAATGTGTCAAATCTAAAATATGGTGTAATACTGTGAAGCTTAGAGAAAATATAAGCACAGGCTCATAGGCTTGACATGTATCCTGTTTTAATTCGTTCTAAGAAATGCACATAAATTCATAAGTATTAAAACTTCCATCTATGAATATTAAATATTTGAAAATACAGTGTTTTTCTTTCAATTTCCCAACTGCAGCCATCAAATGTAGCACATCGGTGAGGCAAAGCTGATTTGCGAAAATGTTGTTTGATAACTTGTGGTTAAAGTTCCACTCAGCGGTCAAAAGCTGCAAATTCACTTTGCAGACGCTGTGGCAGCGGTGGTAAAACCATAATTTTGGTTGGCCACCTACTGTACATTCAGTTGGACCGCTCCCATATCAGAGAAGCACACCGTACCTTCATCAGCCATATTAAGTAATCAAGAGAGCTTTGCAAGAGCCTCTAAAGCCGTGTTTCCACCGCAGGAACTTTGCCCAGAAACTAGGGACTTTGGGCTGGTACTCAGTGTGTTTCCACCACAGGAACCAGGAACTACATAAAGTTCCGGGGAAAAAAATGCCCCTCAGAAAGTCCCTGTTGGCGAGGTAGTACTCAAAGAGAGGTAGTTTCAAAGTTCTGGAACTTTAGGGGCAGGACTTGGGCGCTAATCATGCTGATTGGTTGAGATTATGCAGCATTGTGATTTCAACCACCATTTATTCGGATCATTTTCAAAATATTACTGTTATTATTTAATGAAATGTAATTTTAAAGGTATTTCAGGCAAGAATGTAGTTGTTTAAAACGCAAATATGTGGTTTATTCATAAAGACACCGCCTATTTAAAAATGTGTTTCGCCGGTTTCGGAGACGGTGAGCTCCACGCGATCAGCAGGAGCTCAGTGCTTATGTATCCGCTGAGAGCAGTCTCACCTCGGCTAGTCCTTCTGATATGTGTCGCAGGCTCTGATGTCTCTTTAGTGGTAAAACATAAAATAACATTCGTTTTGGGTAAATCTAACAGATAATCTTTGGTCTGTATTCAATTTATCTACATGTTAAAATGAAATTAAAAAAGGCAAATTTATATAAAATTTAGTTTCATTGTAATGACTGTATATATACACATTTCCTGAACTAAGTACCTTTCTGCATTATGTTAAGATGAAAATGAAAGGAGTCAGTGGTATTTGATATCCTATTTCATTTTATTGTTAATATACAGTGAGGAAAATTGCAGTAGTCAAGACGAGCTGACTGATGTTATCAAGTATGCTGCTGTTTGCAGAATTACCGGATTTTCATCGTCTCAGACATCACACTCTCGAGTCTAATGCACAAAGTCTGAACTACCGAAGAAGCACGTCCAAAATCAGGATACTTTTTATTGAGAAACGCGCACAGACCTACGTCACCAGACTATTTGCCTAATCCTTCTGGTACTTTAGACCGCAGTGGAAACGCAGAAAGCAACAGGTCTGAGGGTAAAAAAATGCTCCTCTGGGAAAAAGTTCCTGGTACAAATGTACAAAACACTAACATTACAGTGATACAAACATAGTTATTGAAATGGCAATTGTACCATTAATATACCATAGTAAAACTACAGTTACTGTGGTAAAAACATGGTAAATGTCCCATTTACTGTGTTTTAACTTCAAATTTCGTTTGTTACTATTGTAAATTAAAAATTAAATTAAATTTGTGCATTTAGCAGACTCTTTTATCCAAAACGACTTACAGTGCAATCAGCCTATCAATTTTTACATATCATATGTTCCCGGGGAATCGAACCCCCAACCTTGCGCTTGCTTGCTTGCGTAGTGCTCTAACAGTTGAGCTACAGGAACACTATTGTACGTGTCGTGGTTATCATGATTTTACTACAAATACAACTTACATCTTTGAACCTGAAATTAATATAAAACGGATCGAAGGTATATGGCACGTCAAGTGACCAACAGTTTAATCACACTAGTTAGCAGCTGTGTTCATTTAGTTAAATGCAATGAAACTCAAAGACAGTCTCGGATGACCGATATAATACAGTGAATAAACATATGGCGCTAATCTGATTAATAAAGAAGACATTTTATAACAGGCATTAAAAGAGCGTATTTACGACTACTCACCCTAAATGTGGCACTTGTAAACTGATGGAACGTATCGTGATGTGTGCTGAATGAGACTTCTTGAACGTGATTTCATAGCAATAAACATCTTATGCACTTGCATCAGAAGATTCATGCTAACAGTTTCCCACTGAAAGCAATGAAGGTCATTGTGCATCGATATAGTGACACCGAGGGGCACATTTGGCGTCTCCATATGACGCTAGAGGCGCTTGACCATGCTTCAGTTTTTGATGCCTTGAGAGTGAGAATATAAAAATATTATGATGTTAATTTTATGTTTTCTGAGTTGTCCCCATTAAATTAGGAAAATTTGTTAAATCTGAAGAAAAAAAAGAAAATAAATATGTCAATCATGTATTTACATACAGTATTGTTCAAAATAATAGCAGTACAATGTGACTAACCAGAATAATCAAGGTTTTTCGTATATTTTTTTATTGCTACGTGGCAAATAAGTTACCAGTAGGTTCAGTAGATTCTCAAAAAACAAATGAGACCCAGCATTCATGATATGCACGCTGTTAAGGCTGTGCTATTGGGCAATTAGTTGAATTAGTTGAAAGGGGTGTGTTCAAAAAAATAGCAGTGTGGCATTCAATCACTGAGGTCATCAATTTTGTGAAGAAACAGGTGTGAATCAGGTGGCCCCTATTTAAGGATGAAGCAAACACTTGTTGAACATGCATTTGAAAGCTGAGGAAAATGGGTCGTTCAAGACATTGTTCAGAAGAACAGCGTACTTTGATTAAAAAGTTGATTAGAGAGGGGAAAACCTATAAAGAGGTGCAAAAAATGATAGGCTGTTCAGCTAAAATGATCTCCAATGCCTTAAAATGGAGAGCAAAACCAGAGAGACGTGGAAGAAAACGGAAGACAACCATCAAAATGGATAGAAGAATAACCAGAATGGCAAAGGCTCAGCCAATGATCACCTCCAGGATGATCAAAGACAGTCTGGAGTTACCTGTAAGTACTGTGACAGTTAGAAGACGTCTGTGTGAAGCTAATCTATTTTCAAGAATCCCCCGCAAAGTCCCTCTGTTAAAAAAAAGGCATGTGCAGAAGAGGTTACAATTTGCCAAAGAACACATCAACTGGCCTAAAGAGAAATGGAGGAACATTTTGTGTACTGATGAGAGTAAAATTGTTCTTTTTGGGTCCAAGGGCCACAGGCAGTTTGTGAGACGACCCCCAAACTCTGAATTCAAGCCACAGTACACAGTGAAGACAGTGAAGCATGGAGGTGCAAGCATCATGATATGGGCATGTTTCTCCTACTATGGTGTTGGGCCTATTTATCGCATACCAGGGATCATGGATCAGTTTGCATATGTTAAAATACTTGAAGAGGTCATGTTGCCCTATGCTGAAGAGGACATGCCCTTGAAATGGTTGTTTCAACAAGACAATGACCCAAAACACACTAGTAAACGGGCAAAGTCTTGGTTCCAAACCAACAAAATTAATGTTATGGAGTGGCCAGCCCAATCTCCAGACCTTAATCCAATTGAGAACTTGTGGGGTGATATCAAAAATGCTGTTTCTGAAGCAAAACTAAGAAATGTGAATGAATTGTGGAATGTTGTTAAAGAATCATGGAGTGGAATAACAGCTGAGAGGTGCCACAAGTTGGTTGACTCCATGCCACACAGATGTCAAGCAGTTTTAAAAAACTGTGGTCATACAACTAAATATTAGTTTAGTGATTCACAGGATTGCTAAATCCCAGAAAAAAAAAAATGTTTGTACAAAATAGTTTTGAGTTTGTACAGTCAAAGGTAGACACTGCTATTTTTTTGAACACACCCCTTTCAACTAATTGCCCAATTGCACAGCCTTAAGAGCGTGCATATCATGAATGCTGGGTCTTGTTTGTTTTCTGACAATCTACTGAACCTACTGGTAACTTGTTTGCCACGTAGCAATAAAAAATATACTAAAAACCTTGATTATTCTGGTTAGTCACATTGTACTGCCATTATTTTGAACAATACTGTATAATATTTAACTTCTTTTTCCAACCAACTACTTATTTTTGTAAAATTTCCACAATAGGACTGATCAAAAACAGTACGCAGAGACATCAAATTATAATTGATACGTTGTCGCACCATGTGGGCTTCATTTATCAAGGTTTTGGTTTCTTTTGCTAACAAGATACCATGAACTGGCACATTAGTTGTATTAGGGCATGTTTTAGCTTTGTTTGTCTTTTCTGCAGAGAGATAAAAACACCGTCCAATTTCCCCATTTTCTAGTTCAGTTTCACAATAATTGTTCTCATCTTCTGAATGCCATACTCTTAAATAATTTCCCTTGAATCTTGTCGTTCTGGAGGCAGTATCTCTTAAGAACCCCTCACATGGCAACACTATGGTATAAACACACCCTCGATCCAACGAATCCCATATTGTAAGCATGTGAGTACGATTCAATATGAAATTCATTTCCACATTAGAAGAGGTTATGAGGTCTAACCCCACAATTTCACATTGTTCTTTTGAACAAATTTCTTGTCTTTGACCACTATTAGAATATTCCCCATTTTGAACTGGCCAAATTACTCTACTTTTGTAACATTCATGGTGCTAGTTACATCCACCATAGATGCCCTCACGATATTTAGCAAGATCTTTATCATTACTTGGCACCCAATCCCATAATCCCCATTTGGAAATGAAGGGTAGAGTAAAATGTTGACCAGATTTCAGAGTTGCATTCCGAGTTATTCCTTGAACCCGAGGAGTCCATAAAGCTTGACTTCCTTGGTAAACACCAAATAAAAACAAGCATACCATTGATGTTGTGTATTGAGAATAACTTGCAACCATCTCTAATCAATGTCAATGGAACTGATTCCTGAAAATAAAGCAGAGAGGTCATTAAACATCACTTCTTGTTACCCATGATACTGATCACTGAATGTCTCTGCTCTCAGTGCTCTAATACGGGACCGCGTGCTCTTCCGGGAGAAGTGCCCTTAGGACCCATATAAGGAAATTCCGCTCCATCTAACGTCACACAGACCCATAATCAAAAAAACTTTCCGAAACTTGTGACAAACCGGAAGAGGTATTTTTGGAACAAAAATACTCCTTCAAACGTACAACTTAATTTTTGAAACTTTGTCCATATTTAGCATGGGAATCCAACTCTTTAACAGTGTAAAAAACTCAGTATGCATGAAATAGCATTTCACCCCCCCTTTAAGGATACATATTCATGTTTAGTATGTATGTGTTGGAATCTGTTTGCTTGAAACGTTTCTGACCATCAGTTATTTGTCAAATGTATCATATTCTTGTTATAGGAATCATGTCCAAAATTATACCCTGCAAGAGTGGGAAAATTCGGACCATGTGCTTGATAAGATAACATATGATTTATGATACCCCGAGCAAAGACAATATGTTGAGGTGCGGCCAAAAGGCCAGTTTAAATACTCAGGATACCATAAAATCTTGCTTTTAGCATGCTTTTAACTTGCGTTTAGCTTTTGCTATCAGTCATGCTGGCTTTTAGCTTTTAGCTTGTAGCTTTGCTTTTAGTCATCACTGTTAGCATTCTTTGTGAGCGTTTCCAGCGTCCTTCAGCATTTACCCCTGCTGCTACTTTGGCACGATGAGAAGAAACACCACCTAGTCTCATCAAACTTCTGTTCTTTTACTTTAGTTTATTTTCTTTTCTGTTTGAGAGTTTTGTGTTCTGAGTTAAGTTTTGTAATGCTGTGTCTGACCTCGAGTACCCGTTCAGCTTCAACCAGCCCACACAGCTCCGCATCGTCAGCCAACGCCCAATGACGGCTTCCCAAGACGCCAATCAGCGACATCAGGAAACCCCCTTTCAACGACAACAAAGGGAACCCCCTTTACACAGGAGATGCAAGTAACTCCTCCAGACATTTGTACTGGTGTATCTAATATAATTTTAACCTCATTGAGGAACTCAATGCGGGGGTTAAGTGATTGATGGCTGTTCATTTCTATGCAATTTCATGTATTGCTGTAAACTTGGGATTCCACATTTTCATTCTCTTAAACTTCCTGCAACACAAAAAGTGCATGTGCTTATGTGTTAGATCAGTTTATGTCTTAGATTTATCTAATAAAGCCTTATAGGCTAGTGACAAATGGTCAAAAAGTGCTTTAGTTTTCGAGATACCCCTACCGGAGGTAGAACTAAACCCAACAATGTTTTTCCTCATCTCTAAGGTCTCCCATATATGAAATGGATTCTTGGCTAAAAATATTTTACTGCAAAGATTGTTAAATTAACAGATATTGTTATACACCACAAAACCAATAAAGGACTAAAATATAGCCTGTCCGTATGGGAGTTAAGGCATATAAACAAATGCAGATCAATCACACAAGCTCTGAGAGCTTTGAAACTTGACATGTTTGTAGTCAGGAAGTTGATTTAACTACTAGAAAAGACTGGATGTGAATATCTTGATGTATGGAATAAATAGACACATGTAAACACATATCTAAAATAAGCGGACATGCACAAATTTAATATCTATGCAGAATGTTTTCATTTACTTTGTGCTTGCTTTGCCTGGCATTATCATAGAAACACATATGATGGCTTGTTGGAAAGGTGGGGTTGTGCTGAATCCAGCAATACCAAATATGTAAATATATAATAAAAGAGAAGTGTTCTGTCACTCAATGTATGAGGTGTCCAAAATGAAAGAACGGTGGACAAAATAGCCTCAAGTCCAAATCAGATTATCAGTGTTGAGAAGAATGTTGACAAATTCATGGTTACTGCAAAGTAACTTACATTAGGTAAGTGCTGATCTATATTTATGATACATTTAATAATGATACATTTCATAAGGCACAGTATACTATACAATTCATATGAAGAGAGTCTGGCGCCGATACAGGATGGCTGCCTCCGTGACGAGCTCCGCATATGTTTTTGTGTTTTTGTTAGTTTGTCCTGTCTTTAGTTATATTCCTGCCATCAGTTTCACCAGGGAAGAACTGCTGAACATTCGGCAGAACACACCACAGGATATTTTACCGGATTTCAATTATTCAGACGTTTTACTGAACGTTGTTATCGGAGGAGCGGCGGCGCTGATCAAGCGCTTCAGGACGCGCAGACGGGGGAAGCGAGCGGGAGCGCTCGTCAGACTCAGGAAGCGCGGATTCCGAACGCCGTTGCCTAGCATCCATCTGGCAAATCTCCGCTCTCTACCTAACAAAACGGACGAACTCCTTCTGCTTTCTCGGACAAATAAGGATTTCACACACTCTGCTGCTCTGTGTTTCACGGAAACCTGGCTGAATGACACCATACCGGACAGCGCGCTCCATCTGCCGGGCTTTCAGCTGTTTAGAGCGGATCGTGACACAGAATCAACGGGGAAATCGCGTGGTGGCGGGACATGCTTTTACATCAATGAACGGTGGTGTACAGATGTAACTGTGTTAAAGAAGACGTGCTGCTCAAATCTCGAAACACTCTTCATTAACTGCAAGCCATTCTATTCGCCGCGGGAGTTTCACTCGTTCATTCTGGTCAGTGTTTACATCCATCCCCAAGCGCATGTGAGCTCAGCTTTACAGAAACTCGCTGATCAGATCACAGAGACAGAACAACAACACCCGGACTCTGTTTTAATCATTCTCGGGGACTTTAATAAAGCCAATCTGTCCCGTGAACTGCCAAAATACAGACAGCATGTTACTTGTCCCACAAGAGACAGTAATATATTGGATCACTGTTACACCACAATAAAGGATGCATTTCACTCTGTTCCACGAGCAGCTTTGGGACGTTCTGATCACCTTCTGGTTCATCTAATACCGTCCTACAGGCAGAAACTAAAATCAGCTAAACCTGTATCAAGGACTGTAAAAAGATGGACTAATGAAGCAGAGCAGGATTTACAATCTTGTTTTGACCTCACTGATTGGAGTGTTTTTGAAGCTGCTGCCACCGATCTGGATGAACTCACAGAGACCGTAACATCATATATCAGTTTCTGTGAGGATATGTGTATTCCTACAAAGACTCAACTAATTTACAATAATGACAAACCGTGGTTCACTGCAAAACTCAGACAGCTCCGTCAGGCCAAAGAAGATGCTTACGTGAAGGGGGACAATGTCTTGTATAAACAGGCTAAATACACATTGGAAAAGGAGATCAAAGTGGCAAAGAGGAATTATTCTGAAAAAATAAGGACTCAGTTCACTTCCAACGACTCCGCATCAGTGTGGAAAAGTCTAAAGAAGATCACCAATTACAAGACACCACCCCCCAGCACTGTAGAGAATCAACGACTGGCAGACGATCTGAACGAGTTTTACTGCAGGTTTGAAAGAACACCCATCACCTGCCCTGAACGCCTCCCCACAAAACCATTCACACCCTTCACAACTCCTGCAACCAGCCCTGAATGCCTCTCCAAACTACCGTTCACACCATTAACAGCTCCTGCAACCCATCCTGAACACCTCTCCAATCAAGCACTCTCACCATTCTCACCTCCTGCATCCCCCCTCTCCCCCACACCTGCAATTCAGATCAGCGAGGATGCGGTGCGCCAGGTCTTCCGGAAGCAGAAAAGGAAAAAAGCACCAGGCCCAGATTGTGTTACACCAGCCTGTCTGAAATCCTGTGCTGACCAGCTGGCCCCCATCTTCACACAGATCTTCAACAGATCGCTGGAGCTGTGCGAAGTCCCTTCATGCCTCAAACGTTCCACCATCATCCCCATCCCTAAGAAACCCAAAATTACAGGACTAAATGACTACAGGCCTGTGGCTCTAACGTCTGTAGTCATGAAGTCATTTGAAAAACTGGTGCTGGGCCACCTGAAGGACATCACTGGGCCCTTGCTGGATCCTCTTCAGTTTGCCTACAGAGCAAACAGGTCTGTGGACGATGCAGTAAACATTGGACTGCATTATGTTCTGCAACACCTAGACAGACCGGGGACTTATGTGAGGATCCTGTTTGTGGACTTCAGCTCGGCCTTCAACACGATCATCCCAAACCTCCTCCTGCCCAAACTAAATCAGCTCTCTGTGCCCACCTCCGTCTGTCAGTGGATCAACAGCTTCCTGACAGACAGGCAGCAGCTAGTGAGGCTGGGAAAATACACATCCAGCACCCGTACAATCAGCACCGGAGCTCCCCAGGGCTGCGTTCTCTCCCCACTGCTCTTCTCCCTGTACACTAATGATTGCACATCTAAGGACCTCTCTGTCAAGCTCCTGAAGTTTGCAGACGACACCACACTCATCGGCCTCATTCAGGACGGTGACGAGTCTGCTTACAGACAGGAGGTAAAAGAGCTGGCTGTCTGGTGCAGTCTCAACAACCTGGAGCTTAACACCCTCAAAACAGTGGAGATGATCGTGGACTTCAGGAGAAACCCCCCTGCACTCTCCCCACTCACCATCATGAACAGCACTGTGACTGCAGTGGAGTCTTTCAGGTTCCTGGGCACCACTATCTCTCAGGACCTGAAGTGGGACATTCACATTGACTCCATTGTGAAAAAGGCCCAGCAGAGGTTGTACTTTCTCCGCCAGCTGAGGAAGTTTAACCTGCCACAGGAGCTGCTGAAACAGTTCTACTCCACCATCATTGAATCCATCCTCTGCACTTCAGTAACTGTCTGGTTCAGCTCAGCTTCTAAATCCGACCTCAGAAGACTACAGAGGGTAGTCCGGACTGCTGAGCGAATCATTGGTTCAACTCTCCCATCTATTCAAGAACTGTACTTATCCAGAGTGAGAAAAAGGGCTGTCAAAATCACTCTGGACCCCTCACATCCAGCACACTCCCTCTTTGAACTGTTGCCATCTGGTCGACGCTACAGAGCACTGAGCACTAGAACGACCAGACACAGGACCAGTTTCTTCCCTCAGGCAATCCATCTTATGAACAGCTTATAATAACGGCGGACACACTACACTATATATTTATATACACACACACTTTATTTATCTAACACACATACTTAGTATACACTTAAATTTTGCACACAATATATATGTACATACATAACTTCATTTTGTAATATACTTGCCTACAATTGTCATTTGTATATTGTTATTCACTATCTACTTATTTGTATTTTTTATTCTTTTATTATGTGTTTATGTTCTGTCGCTGTGATTCTGTTGTACTGCGGAGCTTCTGTCATGAAAACAAATTCCTCGTATGTGTACATACCTGGCAATAAAGCTCATTCTGATTCTGATTCTGATTCTGATTCTGATTCTGAACCACAGATCCAATTGAATCAGGTTAACATTGGAATTGAACACCTTTATTAAAATATCGTCACTGACGGGCCTATTTCATATTTTTTCACAATTCAATGCTATTGGTCAAACCCCACGTGGTAAACAATCTAAAGTGTTGAAAATAGATTGAGAGCAAATCTCTTAACTGCATTGGACACTTCAACTGTCTGAGAATCCTCGTAACGCCACCTCTTCTTCACTCCGCGGCAGGAACTTCCACGGCATTTTGTGTTCTCAGGATTTAAAGTCGCAACGATTGAGAAATCCTCGTCGAGCAACACATAAAGCAAGCCTTAACTCTGATTTTATCTATTTTAAACTATGATATCAGTTATTGATGTATTTTAAATGTCTACTTATTACTAGGCAAGGCAAGTTTATTTATATAGCACATTTCATACACAATGGTAATTCAAAGTGCTTTACATAAAATAAAGTAAAATAATCATGAAGAAAAATAATAATAGTAAACATAAGCAATTTTAAAACTTTTAAAATTATGAAAAAAACTACTTAACTAAAATGAATTTAAAAACAGTTGATTTGAAAATGATTTTACATTAAAAACTGTGCAAACTGTGTAAAAATATAGTGCAATCAGTTCGGACATTGCACAGTGCTCATTCAATAAATGCACAGCTAAACAGATGGGTTTTGAGTCTAGATTTAAATGTGACTAGTGTTTTAGCACATCTGATCTCTTCTGGAAGCTGATTCCAACTGCGGGCGGCATAGTAACTAAAGACGGACTCCCCTTGTTTTGTGTGAACCTTTGGTATTTCTAACTGACTCGATCCTAGTGATCTGAGTGCTCTGTTAGGTTTATATTCAGTGAGCATATCTGCAATATATTTCGGTCCTAGGTCATTTAGTGACTTATATACGAGTAAAAGTACTTTAAAATCAATCCTATATTTAACTGGAAGCCAGTGTAAGGACCTGAGGACTGGTGTGATATGCTCAGGTTTTCTGGTTCTAGTCAGAATCCTGGCAGCAGCGTTCTGCATGAGCTGCAGCTGTCTAATGGTCTTTTTGGGAAGGCCGGTGAGGAGCCCATTACAATAGTCCACCCTGCTGGTGATAAAGGCATGAACAAGTTTCTCCATGTCTTGGCTGGAAACAAAACCTCTAATTCTTGCAATGTTTTTGAGATGATAGTATGCTGATTTAGCTACTGCTTTGACATGACTACTGAAACTCAGACCGGTCTCCAGAATCACAACAAGATTCCTGACATGATTTTTAGTTGTTTGACCCCTAGAGTCAAGGTATGCATTCACCTTGAACACTTCATGTTTGTTTCCAAATGCAATGACTTCAGTTTTTTCCTTGTTTAGCTGAAGAAAGCTCTGGCACATCCAACTATTAATTTTATCAATGCATTGGCAGAGGGAGTCAATAGGCGGATCTTTTGTGACGTCATTGTTTATGTTTGTCGCGTTGCATCATGGGAATCGTGTGGCAGGAAACACCGCTAGATACCTGTAATTTGATTGTTTTGCACGTTTGGAGGAGGATTTAGAGAAGAGGATGGTTCACTCTTGCTGTGTGGTCGATTGTACGGTTAGTTGGGGGCCTGATAAAAAGTTTTCTCTTTCTGATTCAGGTGTCCCAAACCGCAATCCACAGCACCCAGACTATGTTCCTCACATCATTCTGTAGCTGTGCTTTGCTGCAAGCCTCACTAGTACATGCAGCATTTGTAAGTCCTATCCTGACAGCTGCTTCTACTTTAAACATTAAAGCTGCTACACGACTGCATGTTTCTCCAAGATTGGATTTGAAAGAAGGAGAAATGTGTAAGCTGTGATATACAATTTTTCACCATTAGTACAGACGCCATTGAAAGTCTCACACTGAAAACAATTGAATTGGTACAACAGTCACTACATTTTCAGTAAATAAATAAGTAAATAAGAACACTGATCAATGAAGACTTACCCGGCTTTGCAGTCGCAGTGAGCAGTGATTATTTCGGCGTTCTCTTTGGCGATCACCCACGGGAGATGCGAATCATGCTGTGACTCTGCTTGGCCAGGTCTAACCTCTGCTTTTAGCACAATCACTGCTTTCTGTTTGACAGAAAAGATTGGCCCAACTTTTCGAGAAACAAAATAATCATAGGCCTTCAGACTTTTGAAAGCCTTTAATCTTTCATGAGTGAAGGGTCCAGGGGTTTCTATTAAATGAGAATAAATGTCTCCCCAGCAGATTGTTGGCCAAGACACGGGCGAGTCAGACCAACGTTTTTTGTCATCCCAGATCTCATATGGGCTTTGAATAGCTTCGATTTTGTCACCAATACAAATTTTGAGCTTCTCTCCAAACCTCCTCCGGTCTTCAGATGTTAAAGTGCTTATATATTGAGGATTTTGCCGGCTAAAGGCCCGTTCACACCAAGCACGATAACTATAAAGATAACGATAAAGATATAGTTCTAAAAATCGTTCTCAATATTAAAGAATAGCAGAGTCCACACCATAACTATATCGTTGGAATCACTTTCAGAACGATTTTTCCCCCCTGATTAACGATAAAACATTGCCAACCAATCAGAATCAATGCTGCTGTAATGAGCTCGAGAATTTAAAGCAGCAGACGTGCCGCGTCCGCTTAAAATACACAGACAATATTGTTCGCTGGTGTGGACGCTAATATCATTATCTTTATAGTTATCGTGCTTGGTGTGAACGGGCCTTAACACACTTGAAAGTGCTCGTTGCGTCTTTACAGCCCGCCATAATGTTTGTTTTGTTGCCACACAACCACTCGCGTATGCGTACAAAGATGTCATCAAATATCCTCCTATTGGGCTGTAGTAATTTGGAGATAAGGCTAGGTAAATCTGGGTATCATCAGCATAGCTGTGATAGGCAATTTGGTTCTTTCTGATTATTTGACTTAGTGGAAGCATATACAGGCTAAACAAGAGCGGTGCCAGAATTGACCCTTGTGGCACTCCACATGTCATAGACGTCCACTTAGACTTATGCTCTCCTAGACTCACATAATAGCCTCTCCCTTCTAAGTATGACCTGAACCATTTGAGTACCATCCCAGAAAGCCCAACCCAGTTTTCCAGTCTCTGTAGAAGTATGTTATGATCGATAGTACTAGGGTTATTATTACTAGGCTTATTATACATGTGCATTAAAGTTTTAAAATGTATCTAATTTCTAATTCTACTTGTATTGAATTAAATGTTTTGGATACCAGCATTAAATTATTGTTTTTATTATTATTTTACTGACTCAAAGTTGGCACTGTGCATGTAAAATGCCCCAAGTAGGCTAACAGGTTTTATTTATGGGAGAAAAAAGGTCTGTCTACTGGCGCCAAGTAAGCCTATCTTTGCATAACTCTGTTTTTGTTTTTTTTCATTTCTTACAATAACAAATGAAAATCGTTAGGTTAGATACATTTGAGTAGGCTTGTTTTGTTAAAAATCCATAGCTGTAATGCTTCGGTAATGCTCCACACAGCTGTAATGCTCCACACAGCTCTCCACACAGCTCCACACAGCTCTCCACACAGCTCTGCATTCTCTCTTGCACGGCTGCTTCGCTAGCATCATCGGATGCCTATCAGAATCCGGGAGACCCGCAGTTTGAGCCAGTGGCTTGAATTGATATGGCTCAGGCCCTGGCCCTGTGTCCTCAGACACCTCGACATCCTCCACTTCAGGTGAAGGTGGGGGAGAAAAGTCCTCTACTTCAAATGAACGCTCTGTTGCAAAACTACTTGCGTCACTAGAGTCACTCTCCATTTTAGTGACTCTAACAGCAGCTGTCAATTAATCTGTCACTGAGGGTCTCAGGTTCACGCCCCACCGGCTCAGCCCTGCCTTTGGTTTGTCCCCTCTATCTCCGCTGTGCTCTACCCACTTTTCAGCATTTTTCAAATATTGCCAGTGGGTGGAGTCAGGCTCTGACCAGGGGTTGTTACCCCTTAAAGCCTTATCTCTTGTCAAAAGGCTCGACAGGACCGCAGACTTTGATGAACTCTGCTGGCAGCAGCGACGTCTGTGTCTGTATCATTCTTATCAATGAGTGCATAACCTCATATCTCCACGCTCCCAAGTCATAAAAATCTTGTATCTCAGATTAAACATGATTTTGTCCCACCCTCTTTGTTTTTTGATGATGGAAGCATAAAGAAGATAACAGCAGCTGCCAAGTGTAAAAGAACCATCAGCATATATCATTGATGGCATGGATCTTCTTCAAATGCTCAATGATTCAGCCTTTCAAACATACAATGACCTGGGTGAGTGTGTCTGGAAAAAGATTGCAACTTTAATGGGAAAGGAAGGTAACAGCTGTGTCGTTATAGTTTTTGATAGATATGACCACCAACACTCAATCAAAGATCTTGAAAGACAAAGAAGAGGCACCAAGATGGGCTTCCTAGCACCAACCTGTATGAGCTGAGGTGTCAGCAGCAAAACTACCCCCAACAGAAGATGGCTTCCAGCAACATGTGCTGAGAGCCGTGTACCAAACAGCAGTGTGGCATGACAGCCACCTGGCCAAAACTCTTCTCTGGAACCCAGTTGGTTGAGGATGGAGGCTCAGAGAAGGTGGCTGCATTTAATCTGTGATGTTCCAGAAGGCACCAGCACCTAAAGGAGTTAGAGACCTCACCCACCTCTACTGTACAGACGGAAACTGTGCCGATGCCACCAAATGCCAGTGTCTTTCTGTGGGCTTGACCTGCACAGGGTTTTGCTCTTGCCCTGACTGTCCAAATATGACCCACTTTGTCACTGATGACAATGTGGATGAGTGGTGTGTTGCAGTTGTAACATCATGGGGGGTTGACCCCAAAATGTTTCAAGAGGGTCTGGCTGCAGGCTTGTACTTGCACTCTCAGACTTGCACACTCAGACATTTGCACTTCCGCTAGTGACATCACTTGCAGTCTTTATTTTTTATTTTGTTTATTTTTTTTATTACTTTTCGTTTGAATTTCCCAACATTTTATAAAGCCAGGTGGTGAAGACAAGAAAAAAGAAACTAAATTAAAATGTCACTTGCAATTGCCACTTGAACTCTCCGCTACCTGTGACGTCACTTGCAATCAACACAAATCTTGCATGTTGCCAATGGAGACAAGACGCTGTGGTGGTGATTAAATTATTAAAACTAATTCGGTACTATAACATACAGGGTCCTGCAAGAAAAAGACAAGATCGGCAAATCCATGGCCAGAACACCAGAATATGAACATTTGCACAAAGTCTCTAGCTAAGCGTAGAAAAAAAAACACTTAACATGGCTTAATATATTAAGATGCCATTAAAATATCAAATTAAATGTACAGTTAATTAATATAAGGAATATGTATATAGTATTTTCCTCACATACCGCAAAATGTGGCAAAATAGACATAGATGAGAAAGGCCAAACTCATGCTTCTCAACTTTATTAAAATACACAACTAATATGTACAGGCAAGCAGGTGAGCCCAGAATAAACGCAACATGCAAAGTTTCACATTAAGCATTTTTCGATATAGAATAAACTGTCTACAACTTGTTTATATCACTGTCTATGTCCATTAACCTACATTATGTGTTTTATTTATAATGATTTTCTATAGGAGGAAAACGTTTAATGTACAATTTAACGCACTGCGTTCTGTACTCGTCTTCTTGCCTGTACGGAGCTGATCCTTTTAAAATCACTTAATGCATAATGCCCGTTCATATTTGCTGGTCTGTATATACTTTGAGTCAACAACAAGACATATAGCCTAGGCCTACTAAATTGTCTTTATCATCTTAGTCTGTTATTAGGCCACATTAAGCGTTATGTTGTATGGGAGGACAAAGTTTGCACATTGTGTTCATAGCTATCTGCGTGCCTTGTAGTACATTGAATAATAACTATATATCAAATTTGGTCTTTTAATTGAACTTAATGTGTCTGAATACATTATGCCACATTAAGTGTTAGTTTTTTTTCTACAGAAGGAAAACGCTTAACGAAAGACTTTGTGCATTGCGTTCATATTCTGCTGTTCTGTGGCCAAGGTCTGTGCTTGTCTTTTTCTTGCAGGACCCTTTACGTTATAGTACTAAATTAGTTTTAATCGTTTAATCACAACCACAGCGTCTTGTCTCCACTGGCAACATACAAGATTTGTGTTGATTGCAAGTGAAGTCACAGGTACCAGAGTGCAAGTAGCGATTGCAATTGACATTGTAATTTAGTTTATTTTTTCTTGTCTTTGCCACATGGCAACTGTTATAAAATGTTGGGAAATTCAAACAAAAAGTTATCAATAAATAGAACAAAATAAAAAATAAAGACTGCAAGTGACGTCGCTAGCAGAAGCAGTGTCTGAGAGTGCAAGTGCAAGTCTGCAGCCAGACCCTTCTCCAATGGTTACCAAAAGCAGTTGATGTTCCAAATGGTTGCTGCTAGAAAATAAACTAAACAGCCTGAGAAGACAGGGCTCATTTCCCCAAAAAGTGTTTGTTTCTTTAGTTAGATTGCCATTTGTTTTAAGACAGTAATTTAAGTTGTATTGTGTGAAGTTAAGTTATAGTTTTATTAAAAAGTTCATTAAGTTAAAACTCCTGGTCTCCTGTTTGTGCTATGGTAAGGTGTTATCTTTCGATTTCAATCTTTGTTTCCATATAGTACAAGGTGCCATATTAAATATTTTTTGATGTCTCTTATATTTGAATTTCTCAACATTCTTCTCACCACTGATAATGAATGGGTTTGGACTCAATTATGTCAGTGTTCCATTTTCATTCATTTTGGACACCTCATACATTGAGTGACAGAACACTTCTCTTTTATTATATATTTACATATTTGGTATTGCTGGATTCAGCACAACCCCACCTTTCCAACAAGCCATCATATGTGTTTCTATGATAATGCCAGGCAAAGCAACCATAAAGTAAATGAAAACATTCTGCATAGATATTAAATTTGTGCATGTCCGCTTATTTTAGATATGTGTTTACATGTGTCTATTTATTCCATACATCAAGATATTCACATCCAGTCTTTTCTAGTAGTTAAATCAACTTCCTGACTACAAACATGTCAAGTTTCAAAGCTCTCAGAGCTTGTGTGATTGATCTGCATTAGTTTATATGCCTTAACTCCCATACGGACAGGCTATATTTTAGTCCTTTATTGGTTTTGTGGTGTATAACAATATCTGTTAATTTAACAATCTTTGCAGTAAAATATTTTTAGCCAAGAATCCATTTCATATAAGGGAGACCTTAGAAATGAGGAAAAACATTGTTGGGTTTAGTTCTACCTCCGGTAGGGGTATCTCGAAAATTCAGGGGCATTGTCACTAGCCTATTATTCATATTGAAAAGATAAGTATCTTGTGCATACAAGTTAATGTCTTAAACTGCCAATCTTGTTACTGTGCTAATTAGTGTTTTCACTATAGTTTGGATACTAATATCCAGTGCAGATTTGATGTTAAACGGCTTGTTCAGTGAATCGCAGGGCATCTCAGTGATCAGCCGTGAAACAGTGATTCTGTTAAAAAAAATTCCCTTTAAAATCTTAAATGATTCCCTTTGAGCTAAATTGTTTCTCTCAACCACCATCTTTGCCTGAAGGCAGGTAAACACTCTGGATGTATACTTTACTATCAAATCTCCATGTGACTCAATTATGTATCAGCATTATGGATGCTCGTTTCCACCTAGCAAAAATAAACCAGGTTGTATTGCTATAGTTAATTATAAAGTCAAGATTATTAGACAGTCATGATACAAGTTTATTATGTTTTAAAAGTTACAATAATGAGATAAAAAGTTCAGTAAATTATGAGATATGAAGTCACAATTATGAGACAAAGACAAATTGTAAGAAATGAGAGAAATTGTTAGATACATTGTCACACTGTGAGATATAAAGTAACAATTACAAGAAACAATGTCCCCATTGAGCTTTTTATTACCTCTGAGGCAGAAATAAGCATAAGACTCCCATTTATTTTGTAACACAGAGATCCATACATTGCACTAAAAACTGTACACTGCACTCCTATGTTTCCTGGTGTTTTGTCTAAACAACAGTGTCCTAACATTATACAACAATAGTCATAGTATTTACAGTCTGTCTGCCTCCTCACTTCAAGCCTCCCACTCATGACAGAAGGCCTGTGGGAGAAAGCGACACAAAGCCATGTTCACAACCCACCTCACTGTCTCATCAGCTGCATGTCCTCAGCAAAAAAATTTCCACACAGCATAATTGCGAAACTGGAAATTGTGTCCAAGGCCATAAAATGCTTTCTAGATAGGTAACGTGTCCCACAGTAAGCCAGAGTCTTTCTACCACGGCTGATCATTTTGAAACATTCGTTGAATTTTTCAACTCTGACCGGGCCACAAAGAATGTGTTATTTTGGGCCCAAATAAAGGCCAGATGTATACATAGATTTTTTTTTGCCTTCCTGGTTGTTGTTGTTTCAATGATTTTGATAGTTATACTAAACAAAAAAGCACAGGAAATACGTTAAGTGTTAGTCAGTTTGGCACTCACTTAAAGATTACACCCACCTCAAGAGGAAGGGGTAGAGAAATCATATTAGCAGGAAGGGTGGAGGAGGATTGCAGGCCACCCAGCTCTCCCATGAAAACAAAAAACAAAACAACAACAAAAACTCTGGCTCAGAGAGTGCATCCGGAAGATAGCACTTGAACTTGTGATGGGAAAGTGGGAGCAAACAATCCAAACTGACACTATGATGGTGGATCTAAAATCACAAATGTTCATATTTATATTTTTTTAACTTTATTATTATAATTATTATTTCAAATAA
Organism: Carassius auratus; assembly: GCF_003368295.1. Classification (NCBI taxonomy): domain Eukaryota; kingdom Metazoa; phylum Chordata; class Actinopteri; order Cypriniformes; family Cyprinidae; genus Carassius; species Carassius auratus. Next base: position 11,294,687 of record NC_039285.1, read on the forward strand.
TACACACATACAATAACAGCAATGAACAAACAAACAAACAAACCCAAAGAGCTGAGAGGTAAACAATTACATTTAAAATCTATTATTCAGAAACTGCAGAATTGTCAGACTTGTAATTGAGATCACAGGTAAATTTTTTCCAAAGAAAAAAAAAAAAAGGCTAACTGAGATATTCACCGTTTCAGACCACCTCAGAAGAATAAATGTTTTAGACAGAAATAAAAGGATTGTAAATATTTTGAATCTATTATGGCTCTGTGTGACGTTAGATGGAGTGGAATTTCCTTATATGGGTCCTAACGGCACTTCTACCGGAAGAGCACGCGCTCCCGTATAGCAGAGCACTGAGAGGCTGAGCACAGACATTCAGTGATCAGAGCGAGAGCATCGCGAAAAGTCACAAAATAAGTGTGTTTTTGGTTGCCAGGGCAAGACAATCCTGCTCAGATTACCAAAAAAAACAGCATTAAGGGACCAGTGGATGGAGTTTATTTTTACAGAGCATCAACAGAGCTGTGCAAGTGTTTTTGTTTGTTCCCTGCATTTCGAAGATGCTTGTTTTCCAAACAAGGCCCAGTTTGACACCGGATTTGCACATCGTTTATTTCTTGAGGATAATGCAGTCCAAACGAAAAAGGGTCACGATCGTGTGTTTGAACCGCAGTCAGTGAGTAAAACTGCTTCAAATATCTCTGTGTTGTTAACTTAGCTATCGGCGCATAAGCACATCAAGTAAACAACATGCGATGTTGTCATCAAACTGCACTTTCCACATGTACAGCTTAAAAAAAAAAAAAGACAACATAAAGTGGAACTTAGTCATTTTCCAAAACCGCTAAGCAAATATATACAGTTTCAATACATACCACATAGAGACGTCGTTTCTGATGCTGCTCTTGTTAAATTTCAGCCTCGGGATCTGATTCTGGAACATAAATATACGCTGAATCTGACTGTTAGCCATGGTTTGTTTGGGATGATGGTTTTTTCCTCATGATAATGTCACAGCTTCCAAACGCTCTCAACGCGAAAGCCTACTGGCGCTCGTGATTCTTTAGCTCCACCCACACGTCACGCCTCCAGACGGTCGTGTTTTTCCGGGAAAAATCGGTACAGACTATCTTTCTCTTATGAATATAATAAAACTAAAGACTTTTTGGAGTTATGAATGATTCTGTACTACTCTATAGGTACTCAAGATTAACAAGATATTGAGTGAAAACGAGCATTTCACCCCCCCTTTAAATTAGTTGCTTCAGGTGTGTCTGATTGGGGTAGAACATTCAACATGGTCAAAAGCCTTTTTGGTATCCAAAGATAAAATCATAGCTGTTTTTTTTTTTTTTCTTTTAACTAATGTATGGCATTGAGAGCACGAAAACTGCCTGATCAGAATTTAGATCTTGAAGAAGGACCATTTCAAGTCTGCGGGCCAGTACTTTTGTACTTTTAGTTCACATTGAGAAGGCTAATAGGTCTATAGAGAAGCACCCGGCTGCAGCCAGCAGATTGAGGTGGGTGCATGAGGTGGGGCTGCACCCATACCTACTCTGATAGGTTCGATCATCTTTCATAGACATACATGATAGGAAATGTGTGCATAGTTGTTGTAGGATGGAGTATGTTGTTTAAAAAGCCAAAAATGTTGTGCAGTTTTACAAAGCCTTAATTATAATGCACAGAAAAAAAGAAATTAAAACACTGTTTTGATGCATAAAGGCACGTACTTTCACGTTAAGCGTTTTAGAATGTCCCAATGATCACTTTGTGAATTCGACTGTTCCAGAAGATTACATTTACAGCAGCTATCTCATGATTCAGTAAATCGGACATAGTGAGTCGAGTTAACAATAAACAATGTTGCATTATATCATGAAGCATGTCTCCAGGAAGGAAGGATATTTCCTTTCCAAATAATGGCAGGCAGAACATTTTGATGGATTTTCAGCCAAAATCTTTAAAAAAAATTCCAAAGAAAAACCATCTGGGCCAGGACACGTCCTATTCTACGTGGTTTAAATTGGCAACCAAACCTCCTCTATTGTAAATCATGCATTTAGACTGATCCTCCTCTGTAATAAAAGATAATGAAATGTGATTTAAATATGCAGCCATGTTCAAATCCATCACCTTGGAGCTATAAAGAGTTTTATAAAAAAATCTAAAAATACTATTTATAATCGAAGGATAGCTTGAGATGTGTCCACCTGCACACTTGTATCATATTAACTGAATGATCATTAATTTGATTCTTTAATTGGTGACCAAACAAATGACTGGGCTTGTTACCAAATTTGTAATATTCTTGTTTGGTAATAAGCAATAGCTTCTGAATATGGCAAATGTGATCCATATTCAGTATGGACCTTGCATTCACCAATGCTTTTATATTTGAAACTGTTAGGAATTGCTTGTGTATTTGCTCTAACCTAGTTCATTTTCGAGATTTTTTTCTATTGCTATCTCAAGCTTTTTTGAGGTGAGAATTATAAGAAATAAGATGACCACTCAAAAATGGTTTAAACTGCATCCTATATCATAGCTGAAGACACTGGGTTGTCTCTGTTATCGAGCCAAAATTGTGATAAACTATTCATATTGAAAGAGCAAAAAGGATCATTTAATTATCATGTTAAACCTCCAATTTGAAGTTCTAGGAACACTGATAGTTGTGTAATGGCCAAAGATGTGGCCACACCCAAGGACGGTAATTGAGAACATATATGCATACATGCAGTCTTCTTTCTGTGTGGTTTACACATTATCTTTAGTATTTCATGATTTAAATATTGGTTGTAGGTACCTTCGTTATAGATCATATTATACACATATTGCATAATAATGACGGACACAGATTTGGTCATTTTCATTGTTTTATTTTCAATGTGTTTCTGCCATAACTTATTAGTTTGGGTGCACACTTTTTAGTGGTTATTGGTACACTGTTAATTTTAATGAGGTAGAAACTGTGGGATCTGCAAAGCCCAGGAAAACTCGTCAACAGAAAAGGCTGGATAAAATTCAATATAATGCTGCTAACATGCTAGGTGACTCTCTTTCAGATCTTTCCCCAGTCTTGCATTATTTTGTCACTTAATGGGATTACTATGCTACCATTATCCATTTACATACAGTCTTTGTGCTAAACTAGGCTAACGGTGGGTGCGTCAAATAACACTTACAGAACGCACAGAAATTAAAAAGGTATGTATGGACTTATCTAACTCTGGGGGATACTATGAATAAGCTAAAGTCCCAAAAAGTCGGAGTGTTCCCTTAAGCTGCCTACTAACTTGGCTCAGTTACAGCAGGAGGATGCTAGTCTTGCTCCTTACTTGGAAAGGGTGAGCCCAGAGGATGTAAAGAATGAGATGGACTGTGATGTCACAAAGGACAGATATATCTTCTTCAACAGGGGATAGTCTGTCGTTGACTTGGGTCATTGACACAACTGGTGGTACCCCAAAGTTATTCTTGTCCTGGGCAATTCAATTCCCTGGGCTGGCCACCTGGGAAAGTGTAAAACTCGCTAGGATTAGAAGACACTCTTATTGGCCCGGCTTGAAGGCAGAGGTAAAACAGTATTGCAGAAGTTTTCCAGAATGTCAAAAAGTATCTGCATATTGCCCAGGTCGGGTTCCTCTCCAACTGCTTCCAATCAAAGGAACTCTGTTTGAAAAAAAGTGAAAAAGTGAAGTGATGTGACATACAGCCAAGTATGGTGACCCATACTCAGAATTCGTGCTCTGCTTTTAACCCGTCCAAAGTGCACACACCCACGTTTTGACCCCCTGTTTGTTTTGGATTTTGATTTTTGGATTACCCAATAAACACTTCTCTTGGATCTCTCGTCTCCAGTGTCCAATCGTTACAGAAGGACTCCATCAAGATCAGATCCAGCGCTGTGGGAAATTGGTGTCCATTCCCCAGCCAGCATGGAGGAGTGGAGGAAAAGATTCCTTAAATGAACAACCCTCCATCAAAGGGGGAATGAGGTGGGTGGTGTGGCACAAGAGTTCTGGATCTTGGCGGTGGGGTTGGGATATAATGATGCAGCCTTGAAAGACTTTTTTAACGTCTGTTTGGACAACCCTGTGCCGGAGAGTGAAGTGAATGAGCTGGAGGTCTTTAATTTTTGGGGGTTCATCCTGTACCTGCAACATCGGTCTCAGTGGGATACCCCAGCCACACCTGTCTCTCCACAGACAGACAGGAGGTCCCCCAGCCCAGCACCACTGCACAAGATGGCCGCCAGCCAAGCACCACTGCACAATATGGCCGACAGCCCAGCACCACTATGCAAGATGGCTGCCAGCCCAGCGCCACTGCGCAAGATGGCCACTGGCCAACACCACTGCGCAAGATGGCCACCATTCCAGAGCCGAGTCAGGTTCCTGTTGACCCTCCAGAGTCGAGTCAGGTCAAGTCACCATTAACACTCCAGAGTCAAGTCAAGTCACAGTTGATCTTCATGGGCAAACTCAAGTCACTGTTGATCTTCATGGGCAAAGTCAAATCACCAGTGTTCTTCTTGGGCAAAGTCAAGTCACCAGTGTTCTTCATGGGCAAAGTCAAGTCACCGACTATCTTCATGAGCAAAGTGAAGTCACTGTTGTTCTTCATGAGCAGAGTCAAGCCAGTCGAATCCAGTCAAACTACCAGAGTCTCTCCGCATCTCTGCTGAACTACCAGAGCTTCTCCACGTCTCTGATGAACTACCAGAGCCTCTCCACGTCTCTGATGAACTACCAGAGCCTCTCCATGTCTCTGATGAACTACCAGAGTCTCTCCATGTATCTGATGAACTACCAGACTCTCCAGGTCTCTGCTGAACTACCAGAGCCTCTCCATGTCTCTGCTGAACTACCAGAGCTTCTCCACGTCTCTGCTGAACTATTAGTGCTTCTCCACATCTCTGCTGAACTACCAGAGCCTCTCCACATCTCTGCTGAACTTTCATAGCCTCGTCACATCTCTACCGAACTCTCTGAGCACCCGACTTATCCTGTCGTGGCCACAAAGGCCATCCAGGAACTCACGGCCTGCCCTGTCTACCATCTCCTCAGGGCCACGGAGGCCACGCTTGACCTGTTCATGTTCTCTATTTCAGACTTAGCTAAGCAGACTTGCTATCCTGTGCCATTGATCCCACTGTGGTGGTCTTCGGCATGGCCCTGGTGGGCTCCTGTCTCAACCGCACGGCTGTGGTGTTCTTCGGCGCTGCCCTGGTGGGCTTCTGTCTCGACCGTATGGCTTGTGTTTTGTTTCTTGTTTTTTTCCTCTGTTTCCTGCTATGGACCTGGCCTTGTTGTTGTTTAGTTTTTTGTTGTTTTTGATTTTTGCACTTCCTGTCTCTGATTCCCTCCGTGGACCTGGCCCTCCGTCCCTTCCCCTGATCCTCCACCGGTCCACCTCCCTCCTGGTCTCTTTGTTTTTGTTTTTTGCACTTCCTGTCTCTGTTTACCTCTATTACCTGGCCCTCCATCCCTCCCCTTGGTCCTCCGCCGGTCCATCTCCCTCCTGGTCTCTGTGTTCCTTGGTTTGTTCTTGTGTTCAGTTGGAGCATCTGGTAGCTGCTCCGTAGAGGAGGGGGTAATGTCCCTGTGTCTGGTCTTTGTTTCCCTGGGTGTCCACTAGTGGTCTCACTTCCTCATAGGCACCTCACTGCAGGCACTACATTTCCCACAAAGACTTGTCCCTTCATCACGGTAATTGCACACCTGTTAATTGCACTCAGTTTTCTTCACTTTCATTGTCATTATCCTATCTATATAAACCGGTCTGTTTTCTGTCTGTCATGGAGTCCTTAATTACTGTCACCCAATTTCCTTGCGTTCCCTTGTGATTTCTAGTTCTAGTTTCTTGTTTGTTTTGTTCCTGACTGATTTCATGGTTTTGACCCCCTGCTTGTTTTGGATTTAGATTTTTGGATTACCCAATAAACACTGCTTTTGGATCTCTCAGTGTCTGATCGTTACAAAGTGTTTCCACTGAAGTCAATCAAAGTGAAGTATGTGGCGACTTACCTTGTACAATTGTTCTCCAGAGTTGGGTTTCCGCCCAACTGACAGATCAAGGAAAAAACTTCATGTCTACCCTGGTGCAACAAGTTTACAAATTGATGGGCATCAAGAGTGTAAGAACAACTCCTTACTACCCCAGACAGATGGGCTTACCGAAAGATTCAACCAGACTCTTAAACAGATGCTTAGCAAGTTTGTCTGTGATTTGAGTAGAGACTGGGACCAATGGCTTCCCTACCTTCTGTTCGCCTATAGAGAAGTGCCACAATCATCTACTGTTTTTTTACCCTTTGAACTCTTATATGGACATGAGGTAAGAGGTCAAATATGGCACAGGGGGGAGTTCCGGTTCCGCTAGCGAGAGAATGAGAGCTTGAGGTGCAAGCTCCCGACGGTTTTTCTTGTATTTTTTCTAAAATAACCCCCAACGGTAATCTTTTTGCCAATATTGAAGTTTGTTTATGGAGATGGAGAAGGGGGTCATCACAAGAAGTATGAAATCGGCAATTTTGACAGAAGAAGACTTGGAGGACAGCCAGAAGGACCGAGGCCAAGCATCTGTGCTAAAGTTATCCGCGAAGGGCGTGGAAACACCTGAACCCACGCTGCTAAATATTTTAAAAGAGCTCCGAGATTTCAGAAAAGATAACAACGATCAATACTCAGACATTAAACGTGAGCTAAAGAGGGTAAACAATCGAGTGGAAGAGGCAGAAGTTCGGATTGAGGAGTCTGAAACGGTACTAAATGCAGTGTTGGGGCTAATCACGAGGTTAACAGAACGGCAGGTTGGCCTAGAGGCGAGGCTGGTCGAGCAGGAAGGCCGAGCGCTCAGGGACAATCTTCGAATATACGGAATAGCGGAAGATAAAGAGGGAACTGATATGGTGAGATTTCTGGACAACATGTTGAAAATCGCGCTTGGCTTTTCCAACAACTTGTCACTTGGGATTGAAAGAGCACATCGCGCTCTGACTGCAAAACCAGATGCCCAAGCTAAGCCCAGATCCATCGTGGTGAAGTTTGGGAGTTATCGAATGAAAGAGGAGGTTCTTCGAAGAGCGTGGCAAAAGAAAGAGGTTTTTTGTGAAGGTGTGCACTTCTTCGTGGATCACGACTACCCTATTGAAGTGTTCAAAAAACATAATGAATTTAGAGAGGCCAAGAAGATACTTCGAGAGAAATGCATCAAGTTTCAGACCCCGTATCCATATGAAATGCGGGTCTTTACGATAATGGCACTCGTCTATACAAGGATTCCGCCGAGGCAACAAGAGATATGGCAGCGCGAGGGTTACCCGTCACCGTGGTGAAACCTGCAGCCGACCCGGATCAAGAGAAACTACAGTTGTTGTCTTCTTGGAGCACGACTCGCAGACATCACTCCGAGAGAGGAGTCCATCACTCCAGTATGACGAATGATTCCACGCAAGATAGCCACCGCTCTCGCTTCAGGGATAAGCTTCAGGTTTTTAGGAGAGACATTGATGTCTGAGGATCCCTTTTGCTTCACTTATTGGATACTTGTGGTAGGACTTCTAATCTTCTTGGTTATGGAGACACTGTTTTGTAAAATATTTTTTCATTTTCTTTAATAAGTTTTCATTTAAGAAGTCGGGACTGAGTTGTGATCTCATTCAGACTGAATTTTGCTAGTGTGTGGACATTTAATAGGGCTCTCCCTCAACAGCGAGGTGAGACGTCTCCCTGTTGGGGCCTAACCAACATAAGGCCATGCAGGGCTCCTTGGTTACGAGCCTCTACCTTGGAAGGACCTTTTTTTGTTTCACTTTTTATTTTTTGTTTTGGTTCACTGTTCGAGTTCTTTATTTGTTCTTCGGGAGAGAAACTAATTGTGCACAGGGCAGAAGTGGGGAAGACGTGTATATTTTTATTTTGGTTCTATTCTTACATTACATTGTTTAGGATATTATGATCATGCAGGACATTAAGATAGTTTCATTTAATGTGAAGGGTATTTCAAATCCAGTAAAAAGAAGTAAAATACTTTCAAAATTAAAACGGGCAGGACGCAAATTGTATTATTACAGGAGACACATCTCTCAGTAACAGAACATGAAAAGCTAAGAAGAATGGGTTATACAAGGGCATATTTTTCATCTTATAAAAATGGACGAAGGAGGGGAGTTACCACATTAATATCACAAAAAGTACCATTTGAGTTTATTTCAGAGGAGTCTGATAAAGAAGGGAGGTACATAGTAGTTTCAGGGAAGATCAACAATGAAATAATAACCATTTGTAATGTGTACGTACCTGGAAGTAATTTTGTCTTTTATAGAAAGGTCTTTGACTTGATGATTGGCGCAACAGGAATTGTAATTTGGGGAGGTGATTTAAACCTTCGTCTTAACCCTAACCTTGATGCATCGAAAAATGTACCTATGACTATAACACATAAAAAAGTGAATAGCCTGATGATCGAACTAGGGATATTGGATTTGTGGAGAGATTTTTACCCTTCAGATCGAGACTATACGTTTTATTCTCACTCACATAATTCATACTCTCGAATAGATTATTTTTTTTTTTTTGTGTTCTCGAGAGACCGCTACAGATTTACCAGTTGTGATATTGGTTCTATTGATTTATCTTACCATGCCCCTATCTATTGTACAATACAAATAGAGGGTCCTCCACGAAACACACTTTGGAGACTCAACACAAGTGCTCTAAACAACCCCCAGTTTGTGGCTTTGATGAGTAAAGAGATTAAACAATTTCTAGATATTAATGATACTGGTGAGGTTGATTCATCAATTATATGGGACACTTTAAAAGCTGTAATTCGGGGAAAAATTATATCATGGTGTGCATATAATAAGAAAGAAAAACAATTAAGATGGTTAGACCTTAATAAAAAATTGCAGAATTTAGAAATGCAACATAAGAAGAGGCAATGCCCTAATTTACTCAATGAGATTAAGAAAACACGAAATGAAATAAATCTGATTAGTACACAGGAAATTGAGAAGAAATTTGTCTTTGTAAAACAAAAATATTATGAAGCCGGCCCTAAAGCTTCAAAAATTCTCGCTAGAAGACTTCAAAAAGAAAGAGCAGATTGCACAATTTACGAAATTTAAAATCCTGATTCAGGAATTATACTGTATAAACAAGAAGAATTACAAAAAGCATTTGAGAAGTATTATAAAAGTCTATATACTCAACCATTTTTAGAGAGTGAATCCCAAATGGAGGGGTTTCTTAACTCACTTAACTTACCTACTCTATCAGAAGAACACAATAACATATTAATAGCTGAAATATCAGAGAAGGAAATAAATGCAGCCATTTCTAGACTGAAAGCTAATAAGACTCCAGGCCCAGACGGCTTTCCCTCAGTTTGGTACAGAACATTTCGTAATGAGTTATTGCCAAGCCTTCTAAGGGCTTCTAATACAGTTTAAAAAAAAATCACAAATGCCACCTTCATGGAGTGAAGCAGTTATGTCCGTTATCCCTAAGGAGGGAAAAGATAAAACCGAGTGTGGTTCTTACAGGCCAATTTCAGTGTTGAATGTTGATTATAAACTGTTCACAGCTATCCTTGCTAAAAGATTAGAGTAGTTACTTCTGCATATTGTACACACAGATCAAACTAGTTTCGTTCTGGAGAGACAAACTCATGATAACATTAAACGCTCTTTACATATCCTACATCATATTCAACAGAACAAATTGGAGGCTCTTTTGGTGAGCCTTGACGCTGAAAAGGCCTTTGACTCAGTCAGCTGGGCTTTTCTTTACAAAGTACTGGGAAGACTAGGGGTACATAACGAATTTGTTCAAATTATTCGTACACTATATAGTAAACCATCTGCAAGAACAAAAATTAATGGACACCTGTCAGAATCTATTGTACTACAGCCGGGTTCTAGGCAGGGCTGTCCTATTTCACCACTCCTTTTCGCTTTATATATTGAATCACTTGCGCAATGGTTGAGACAAACTTCAAGTATTAAAGGCATTTCTATAAATGGGGAAGTCCATAAAGTTGCTTTGTACGCAGATGATGTCTTGGTATATATTTCGGAGCCTACTGTCACGTTTCCTAAGTTGATGAACATTTTGAGGAAATTTGGTCGTTACTCGGGCTATAAATTAAACATACAAAAGAGCCAGCTCTTAACATTGAATTACTCCCATCCTAAACAGCTTTGTGAAACTTTTCCTCTTAAATGGGACCAACAATCTCTGAAGTACTTGGGTATTTCGCTACCAAAGGACATTTCTTTATTGGGAGAAATTAATTATGGCCCCTTATTAACTAAAATTAAGGCGGATATTACAAGATGGAATACAATTTCATTTCTTACTTTGTGTCAAAGAATCGATAGTATCAAAATGAATGTGCTTCCATGGTATCTGTTTTTGTTTCAGGCTCTTCCAGTGGAAATTTCCCAGAAAGAATTCTCAGAAATTGATAAAATTATTTCTAGATTTATTTGGCAGGGTAAAAGACCCAGGGTCAAATATAAAACATTACAGCTTCCAAAAGAAATGGGAGGCATTGCATTACCGTATTTCAAAGGACATTTTTATAGCCACTCATTTATGTGCTCATCAAAATTTCATGCTAGATGGAAAGACATTGATCTCTCAATAATGAAGGATCCACCAATCTATGCTGTTCTTGCTTATACAAATTTGGATAAACATATCAAAATGATTCAAAACCCTTGGATTAATACACAATTGAAAATATGGCGTAAAGTCAAGAGAGAATATAATTTGGATGACAAGATACAGATATTGCAGTGGTGTGCATTTGACCCTGGGTTCAGCCCCAACCAGATAGACAGCACATTCAAATACTAGATTTCAAAGGGTGTGACGACTCATAATGGGAATATGAAAGATTTTGACAGTCTTAAGAATGATTTTAAGCTTAACAATTTAGAATTTTTTAGATATCTCCAATTGCGGAACTATTTCCAGCAGAACATTATCCCCAAAACTGAGATAGATGACCCAATTTTGAAAACACGACCGGCTGGAAGCTGTATGTGGAAGCTGTGACATTGCCGTGGGGGAAAAACCATCATCCAAAACAAACCATGGCTTACAGTCAGATTCAGCCGTTTATTTATGATCAAGAAACTGAACGAGAGCAGCTGCAGCAACGACTCGCTCAGAGCGGGGCTCGAACCCGGGTCTCCGGCATGGGAGGGTAAGCACTAACAAGGAGGCAGAGATATTTTAAGCAGTTTTACTCACCGCCTGCGGTTCCAACACACGATCGTGACCCTTTTTCGTTGGGATTGCATCATCCTTAAGAAATAAACAATACGCAAATCCGTCGTCAAACTGGGCCTTGTTTGTAAAACAAGCATCTTCGAAATGCAGGGAACAAACAAAAACACTTGCACAACTCCGTTGATGCTCTGTAAAAATAAACTCCATCCACTGGTCCCTTAATGCTGTTTTTTTTTTTTTTTGGTAATCTGTGCAGGGTTGTCTTGCCCTGGCAACCAAAAACACACTTCTTTTGAGACTTTTCGCAACGCTCTCGCTCTGATCAGTGAATCGCTCTGATCAGTGAAATGTGTGTGCCCAGCCTCGCTATACGGGAGCGCGCGCTCTTTCCGGCAGAAGTGCCCTTTGGACCCATATAAGGAAATTCCGCTCCATCTAACGTCACACAGAGCCATACTCGAAAAAAAACTTTCCGAAACTTGTGACAAACCGGAAGGAGTATTTTGGGAACAAAAATTCTCCTTCAAACGTACAACTAAATTTTTGAAACTTTGTCCATGTTTAGCATGGGAATCCAACTCTTTAACAGTGTAAAAAACTCAGTATGCATGAAATAGCATTTCACCCCCCCCCCCCCTTTAAAGGTGCTATCGGCAAGTTCTATAAAGGGTTTCTGACAAAAAGGTCCCTCTCTACGGACTACATCAAAGAAAAAAGGGAAAAGGAAGGACATTTCACAATAACTAATGAAGAATGGTACGAAGTATGTGAATCCTCATGGAAATGTACGAACTCCCATAAATGGCGAGAGTTTAGCTGGAAATGTTTAGTGCGCTTTCTCCTAACACCAAGGCAAAAGGTACACTTTGGCACAGGCACGGCCTGCTGTTGGAGGTTGTGTGGGGCTCGGGATGCAGGGCATTGGCATATATTTTGGGAATGTCCAAAGATTAAACTCTTTTGACTTGAATTTCAAAAAGCTTTAATTAGTATATTTAAGGTTAACAACATACCATTACAGTTTTCTTCAGTTTTTTGGGGACATTTTGACAATATGCATAGACATGAAGATAAATACCTGTATTCTATTTTGACAGTAGCAGCCAAAAAGGCAATTACCAGATGCTGGCTCCTTCCCGAGCCCCCCGCGATGACTGAGTGGATAAACATAGTGAATGAGATTTATGTAATGGAATCCATAACATTTTCAATTTGCATTAAAAGGAGCACTTTTGTTAAATTATGGAGCAAAAGGGTTAGATATATTCAACCCTTACGACCACATTTTGTAGAGGTTAGAATATAGAAAATAATCCTCTTTTTATTTATTTTTATTTTTTATTATTATTTATTTTTTTGTCTTCCTTTTTATCCCCTTTTGTACTTTGTGTCAGATATGTGCATGTTTTTTTATCTCTCCCTAATTGTTCAGTTTGTTTTACTTTAAAAAAAAAAAAAAAATGAAAAGAAAAGTGGATATTGTTTGGACATGTCTTATTGTAACATTTTGTCATGCTCCACTTTTTGAAAATAAAGAATAAAAAAAATAATAATAATATGGCAAAGGGACCAAAGAGGCGATGAGCCAATGAATGTTGTTTCCTATGTGGTGCAGATGCGAGAGTGTCGGAGAAGATGTCGGCACTGGCCCAATCTCATTTGGCTGAGGTGCAAACGCACCAGAAAACCTGGTATGATCAGTCTGCTCGTGAATGCAGTTTTGAACCAGGTCAGAATGTACTGGTGATGCGTCCCAGTAATGAAAGTAAACTGTTGGCTAAATGGCAAGGAACATTTGAAGTCAGAAGGAAACTTGGACCCACCACTTATGAAATTGTCACACCAGATATGAACCGCCCTAGTAAAGTAGTGCATATTAATTTGCTGAAGGAGTGGATTCCTCGTTCTGAGAAAGAGTTGCAAGTTCTGATGATTCGACATGTGATGGAAAGAGAAGACCTAGAGGAGCAATATTTGCCTCAGCAGGTTAAAGAACATGTTTATTTGGATCATTTGCCAAAAGATCGCCAATCACAAGTGAGAGCTCTTTGCCAACCTGACTTTTTTTCTGAGTATCCAGGAGCCACAACATTGATTGAAAATGAGGTAGTGTTGAAAGGTGATGCTGTTGTTAAAAGGAGTTATCGAACACCTGAGGGGCTACAAGCCTCCTTAAGGAAAGAGGTTGATCTAATGCTGACGTTGGGAATCATCGAACCTTCTAAAAGTGAGTGGTTCCTCTTCCTGGTTTTAGTTACAAAAAAAGATTGAATCTTAAGGTTCTGAATTGATTTTAGATACCTGAATTCTGTCCCTAAGTTTGATTGCTATCCAACCCCCCGTATCAGTGACCTAATTGACCTCTTCGGTCAAAGGAAGTATCTGACCACCATAGAGAGTTGACTGCCTTCAGAACCCCATGGGGGCTGTTTCATTATAGGGTTCTTCCCTTTGGCCTTCATGGGGCTCGAGCAACTTTCACATTGGTGGCAAAGAAGGTCAAGGTCATTCAGCAGTGTCTTTTACCTCAAACACGGAAATAATTAAGATCATTCCTTGGTATGGCAGGGTTTTACAACCACTTTATCCCCAATTTATCTGGCAGAGCCAGACCTCATGTGGTATGAGGAAGCAAGGATGGCATTTAATGACATCCAGAATGCCCTGGGGGAGGAACCTCTGTTACATAATCCTGAATCAAATAAATCATTAATTGTGCAAACAGATGCTTTGGATCATTAATTGTATGTTGGTCTGTTTATTATAATTCTATGTATATTTTGTTGTCAAATTAATTAATGAAATGAAATTATTTTACTGGTGTTAGATGATGTATGTGTCTTCCCCTGTGTATCTGTAATGGACTAGTCCTTTGTGTGTATATAAGTTCCCCAGGTGTGTCTATTGGGGGAATGTTGTTTGTTAGGATTGGTTCTGTTCAGTTGACCCTTTTTTTTTGAGGCCGAGACGTGACTGCATTTTCATTCAGTTTTTAAGTTATTTACGTTGTAACTTTGTTTGGCATTTAATAAATTATTTTCTTTATTCGGAGATCCTGCATTCTTTGCCCTTGACTGCTTGGTCCCTCACAGTTAAATCAATTTCCTCTAACGCATGATCTGATAAAACAATAGGTAAGACTGAACTGGATATACAAATTGTTTAGGAATAAAAAAAATAGTCGAGCCTTTCGGCAGTGTGGGCAGGTGTTAAATCCTGCTGGAAAATAAAATCAGCATCTTCAAAAAGCTGGTCAACAGAAGGACGCATGAAGTGCTTCAAAATTTATTGGTACATGGGTGCAGTGATTTTCAAAAAGCAAGCAGCAAGGCAGTCTAAGTTGAATGTCCACTTCTGAAGCCAGATTGGTTGCTGTCAAGGAGGTTGTTCTGTGTGAGATATGCAGAGACTTCTTGAACACAGCCCGTTCAAGTGTTTTTGTAATGAAAGGAAGAAGGTGAAACTGTTCCATACTTCTTTAAAAGAGATGGGTTGAGGGTGGGTTTCTTAAGTAGCGAAGTTATATGAGCCTTTCTAAATGATGAGGGAAAAACACCAGTGTGGAGGGATTTGTTGAAGATGTGAGTGAGTGCAGGTACAACTACAGGAGAAATAGCTTGAAGGAGATGATATGGAATACGATCAAGCGGGCAAGTAGTAGGGATTGTAGTAGATTAGAAAGGATGAGTTTGGAGACTTCTGCCTCAGAGAATGAAGAGAAGATTGTAAATGAGTGTATGTTTGCTGGCTATATGAGCTTGACACTGTTTGTGGTGTGGAAAATCGGCACAGATTTTAATTTTATTGTAATTTTTAATTTTATTAATGAAAAACGTGGCAAAGTCGTCAGCTTTTAGAGATGAAGCAGGAGGGAGAGAAGGAGGACAAAGAAGTGAGGAAAATGACATTACCAGAGAAGAAAGATAGGAGTGACTGATACACATTAAGGTCAGTAGTATATTTGGATTTGCGCCACACCCTTTCAGCAGCTCCAAGCTTAGAACAGTGTTTGTGTAGAACATCAGATAACCAAGGGACAGAAGGGGTGTTACAGGCTGGCCTGGAAGATAAAGGGCAAACAGTGTCTAAACAAGATGAGTGGAGCATAAAGTATAATTGGCACTATTAGCATCAAAAGATGGGGGAAGGAAGCGAAGATGAAACCATTGCAGATAGCCGGGAGGGTGAATGTGTGCGTAGGTTACATCGAAAGATGACATGTGGAGGGGTAAGTTATGTTGAGGTTAAGAGTGAGGAGGAAGTGTGTGGCGAGGTGGGCGTGGGAAGGCGGAAAGCTGCAGCGGGAGAAAGAATGTGAGGACGAGCGGTAATAAGGAGGTCAAATGATTAAAGATTAGCACCTGTTTGTAATTCCAGTGATTGGCAAGAGAGGAGTTATAAGCGCCCAGCAGACCGGGGAAAGGGAGAGATAGCTGGATCTTTGGGAGAGCAGGAGCTGAGCCGAGTCGAGTGTGTGTGTATATATGTGTGAAGGCAGAGAGCCGAGCCACAGTTTACTTTTGTTTAACCTGTTTTATTTTGAGTTAATAAAGAGCCTTTTTCGCCACCCCTGACTTCCTTGTCCATTGTCTATCGAACTGTTTTCCACTGGTTCCGAAGCCCGGGAGGAAGGAGGGACGGGCTGCCGTAGTACCCTCGCCGCTGGGATGAACCCACGGTGTCATCGAGCAGGCGTAGCAGTCGGGCGCCAGGGATGCTCAAGGCGGTGGGCTGGAGTGAGTTGCCAGGGACGGACGAGGGGCGGCTTCCATCTCTGAGGGACCGTCCGCCATGATGCGGAGGAGCAGGGAATGGGGGACTCCTGCCGGCTGCCCAAAACCGGTGGAGCCGTCACCGTCCACCGGGTGGCGGGGGAGTGTCATTCCGTCCACCGAGGGTCCAGTGCCAGTGCCACCGCCAGGCACCCCTAGTTAACCCAGGTGGTGGAGGGCCAAGCGGCAGCGTGTCTGGGAACTGGAACAATTTTTTTTCTTTCTCCTCTCTCCCTTCTCTCCCCTCTATCGCTCCTAATCTTTCCATCTCCACTCTCTCACCTCGTCTGTCCTACCCCCAGGTTCCTACAGTTTGCTGGAGGGGGGGGGGGGGGGAGTAGACGGCAGTCTTGAGGGTGCCCCCCGGCCTGCGAGGGGCGATTGGGGTATGCGACGAGTGGGGCAGGGCCGAGAGCCATGGGAACGAGTGAGGCCGGTGGAGTGATTGGAAATCAGCGATTCCACCAGTCTTGAGTCCCACGGAAGAGATGGAAGGATATAAAATGGGAGCGACAGCAGTGAAGGACGAGAGAGGACCGGGCATAGGTTTTAGTTTGTGTTTTGGTTTTGTTTATGCATGGCAGTCGGCCGTGAGGTGATGTTGCGCTGTTTTGTGTTTATTTTGTAATTTAAATCTTATTTGATTGTCCGCCGGTTCCCGCCTCCTTCTTCCCACAAAACAACTGGGTTACACTGAGTCTTAGATGTTTCTTGCAAATGAGTAAAGGCTGTACGAATTGTACAGTTGAGATTGGGGGGGGGGGGGGTCATTTCACCAGCTGGGCACAGCCCAGGAAAAGGTCCTTGAGAGTGATTTAGATCTTTAAACAAAGCCAATTTCAATACTTCTATTATTAGTCATTCAAAGCTTAATCTCATGGCCCTAACAGAGACCTGGATCAAACCAGAGGACACTGCTACACTTGCAGCACTCTCCAATAATTTCTCCCCCTCCCTTTGACCCAAAGAGGTGGAGGTACTGGTCTGCTAATCTCTAATGACTGGAAATTTAATCCTTTACCATCTTTGGGTAATAACAGCTCCTTTGAATCTTATTCAGTTACTGTTATCTACCCTCTTAAAATAAATGTTGTAGTTGTCTTTGGACCCCAAGGACCACTTAGTAATGGGAGATTTAAGTTAGGATAGTGCAAGAGCGGCCCGCCACACAAGGGCAGCCTTTACCTTGGTTAGGCCTGTTGGCACGGCTCCATCCATTGGACTGGATCTGGTGCTTCCTTTTTGGTGAGAACAGTCAGCAGGCTGGTGAGCTCCGAGTATTTAGGAATAAACCTTCTATAATATCCCACCATCCCCAGTAACTGTCTCACCTCCTTTTTGGTCTTGGGGAAGCTGCAATTGCTGCTCCCTTGTCAATTTGGGGACGCACCTCCCCATGATCCAAGTGGAAGCCCAGATACCGTACCTCCACCCGCCCTAAGGATCTGAGGACCGCACGCAGATGCTCCTTATGCCGCTGCCAATCATTACTGTGTATAATGATGTCATCGAGATAGGCCCTGGCGTACGTGCAATGGGGCCAGAGAATCTTGTCCATGAGACGCTGAAAGGTGGTGGGAGCCCTGAATAACCCAAAAGGAAGGGAGACAAATTGGTGCAACCCAAACAGTGTGGTGAAGGCCGATTTTTCTTTGGATAATGGCGACAAGGGGATCTGCCAATACCCTTTTGTTAAATCTAGTGTCAAATAAAAGCGAGCTGAACCTAACTGATCAAGCAGCTTGTCAGCTCGGGGCATTGGATAAGCATCGAATTTCGACACTGCATTCTCCTTTCGATAATCAACACAGAAACGGACCGAGTCGTCTGTTTTACGGACTAAATCTTTCGGGCTCGCCCAGTTGCTATGCGATTCTTCTATTACTCCCAACTCTAGCATGGCCGTTAATTGCTGTATGAGATTCATGCGCCCCGGCAGGGGTGAAAATACATCCGCAAAATCTGCTTGCAACTTGGCTACCTCTGCGAGCTGCCGCGGCGAGAGGTGATCTCCCCCAGGGACCAGAGCGAGCGGGTTGGTTTTGACAGCTGCTTCTGGTCCGAGATCATCCTCTGCTGAAATTGTCAGGGCTAAGTCAACCGAGGTCACCTCATTCCACCATTTTAGAAGATTGAGATGATAAATTTGACGTGAATTCCCTCTATCCGATCGCACCACCTCATACTCGAGATCCCCCACTCGCCATGTAACCACAAACGGTCTTTGGCACTTCGCAAGTAATTTAGAACTGGATGTTGGAAGTAACACAAGCACTTTCTCTCCCAGTGAAAATTGGCTGTGCTTGCGTACCCTTGTTATACAGCCGACTCTGTCTTGAGCCTGGAGCA